>NW_017537156.1:1455979-1529013 GCF_001853355.1 Bactrocera latifrons
TATATCTGACTCTTTTAGTTTTAGGACTTACAAACAACCGTTATGTGAACAAAACTATAATACTCTCTTTAGCAACTTTGTTGCGAGAGTATAAAAACGCAACTTTTAATCAACCTTTTAATCAAACAGATTTACAAGTTTTGTGTCGGTTTTGATTTCAACACATGTATCCGTGAAAGTCACCAAGCCGATAGTGTTAACAACAATTCTCAAAAACACGCAAGATAAAAATATATTCACACTTTCTACAACAAATAAACAAAATGATCAATTTTGCACCTCGAAAACCTGTAAAACAATCAAAAAATTGTCTTTCTTTCTACCAGTTATCTACCATGTTTTTAATAGCTAACATTTGTGTGTATTGCTCAGTTATCTATAAGCATACACTGTCGAACTAAAATTCTTGTCAAAAATAAATGAACAAGCAATTTCAACCGTATATTGGAATTTGGTTACGAAATGCAGAAAAGCAATTTCGTAGTTTTCTTTAAACACTTTAAAACTTGTGAAACCTATACACGCACAGATACTCTTATGCAGACTTGTCCATATGGTCATAAATGTGCAATGTGTTCGCTGGCACCTCTGGAATATGCGACTAATGAAGTTGTCCTTTGCAAGAATTTTCCGAAAATGTTCTTATGGTAATATTTGGGATTAGGTAAATCGAAGGCAAAATTCAAATTTACATTTTTTGTATATACAGATTTGGTCAGCTGACTGAGTACAACTGAAATAAATAATTCATTAAGTTTATCGCTCATAGTCTCTATAGTCGAAGATGTCAAGTGTAGGACTGCTATACTGTTAATCATTTGTTGAAATCCCACCACTAAAACTATTGAAAATAGACTGCTGACAACTTCAATTTTATTTGAGACATGAAAAATCTTTAAAGTGTTCTAAAGTGATGAAAAACTTGACTGATCCTTATTTGCAGTCAATTCAAGGTGGTCTTTCAGCCTGTAAGAAGCTTCTATTATATTAAAAACAAAACCCCCTAGTTCTAGAGAAAATGTGAAATCTCTTCGGACTGCAACAGACATTAAGCTTTCGAAGAGACAATCTCATTATCGTCTTCAGAAGCAAATAATTATTGACAAAGATTGCCTTACAGTATATTATAGTTATGTGGCCATTTCTCTAATGTGTCTACAACGACAGAATGAAAGATGACTAACATTCTTACCAGTTCCTCCAAAATTTGGATTTTTACTCAACTCTTGTCAACATCTTCTTTCCGATATTAAATGCACTCTGCCCCTAAGACACTATTCTATCCTAACAAATTAATTGAAAAATCCCTGGCCTGAGCTTCAAAAAACGCCTCTATGAATTAGGCAGCTGTCGGATCGTTACTTTGTGAATTATATCATTTGAAATGAAGCAACTTTCGTTATTGTGAAAAAATACTTAAAAGGAAATTTCCCGGGTTTTTAAAAGATTGCTTTTTGGAACGAAAAAGCAAAAAATTGGCTGCGGATACAATACTATTTTCCCGGTATAGCATACCATCAAGGATTGGTATGCTAAGCTTACCATTGAAGTAGTGAAATGAGCACCGAAACGATGAACGCAGTGAAGAAGTTGTTACCGAAGAAAACATCAAAAAATTCCACAAGATAATTTTGGTTGACCATAAGGTGAAGTTGTTCGAGATACCAAGCACTACAAAGATATCAACTGAATGTATACATAATGTCAATCTCAAATATTTGGGTATGAGAAAACTATGTGCAAAGTGGATGCCGCTCGAGCTCACTTTTGACCGAAAACAACAACAAGTTTCTGCGTCGATATGTAACAATAGATAAAACATTTCACTCCGAAGTCCAATGGACAGTCCACCGTGTGGACAGCACGCGATGAACCAGCTCCTAAACATGGGAAATGCAACAGCATTATTGCCTATCTTGTAGAAGAAGCTCCAGCGACAGCGATGGATATATAGCGTTATTTGACCGTTCGAAAGACTAAATCGCCAAAAATCTACCGCATTTGCAGAAAAACACAGCGCTGTTTCGCCAAGAATCTGCACCATGTCACATGTCGGCGAAAACGATGAAATCCACCGTATTCCCCATATCTACCCAAAAACAACTATTTCCAGTTCCCAGATCTCAAAAGAATGCTCTGTGAAAAAGCAATGTTCGTCGAATGAAGAGGTGATCGCCGAAACTGAAGCCTACTTTTCAAGCAAAGAACAAGTCGTACTATAAAAGTGGTTTCGAAAAATGGGAGAGTCACTATAACCACCCATGAAAGGAAATATGTTAAATAAAAAAACGAATTTTGCCAAAAAATTGTGTTTTACTATGGTAGGCCGGGGACTTTTCATTTGACTTGTTATTCTGGAAAACTTTTTTTGGTGTTGAATATTTTTAGACTTCAGAAATTTCGTCGTGACTCATCGTAAAAATGTTGTTCATCCAAAATTTTCATTGACCTCAGCAAAGGAATTGGGTTAAAATCAGGAGTTTTTGAATCCAGAATAGACTAATATAAATGACAATTTTCGAGTCTCAGATAAAATCCGGTCGGTTTTCGGTAAGAATGACAGTATATCAGAGGCAAAGACATAGTTGAAAGCAACGATCAGACTAGATGGCCATGCAGAAACGCTGTTTTTCACAAGAGCTATGCTATATGATGCTTCTCTATCCACGAATTCTTCAAACTTGCTTACAGCAGTTGCTTTGATCCACGTGGAGCAAGTCCTTGAGCGCTTTAGCAGATGCAAGTCAAAAAACGATTTTTATGAACATAAAAATTGTTTCCCCAATAATATGACCACCACAAACAAGCCTGAGCATATATGTATGCTTATGTCATATTTATATTAGAAATTTTAAGAATTTCACACAAAATTTAAATACACATTACAACGAGTTCAATTTTAATACACTCATGCAAAAAGATATCACCCGCCCGCTACCTTGACAGACACACACACATATATATATAAACCTGCTGGGCCACTTAAATGAGTAGAAAATCCTTTTTGGGTCAATTTATGATTTTCTTCGGAGCGAGTCAACACTTAAAAGCGTATGCACACGACCGCAAAATAATGGATATTTTAAATTGGATTAGGTACATTTTACACTTACATACATACATATATGGTATACCTCTCGATCAAAAATAAACATATGCACACATACACATGTGTGTTCCTTGAGCAATTGTGTTAAAAGTTTTACCTTAACTCATAACTACTTTAATATGCAAGATTTAAAGACGCACACACTCACTCACTCACACACGCGCACCTTTGATTGAACACTTTTATGACTTCAAGTCTTAAATTTATGCACAGACATACATACACATATGTGACATAGATTAAAGGGAATCACACCTGCCCAAGTGCTCTTTATGTAAAGTTGTCTTCACTCACCTTTAGTGCTTCTTTAATTAATTATACGTTTTGGGCTCAAAGCAATAAAATACAAACCACTAACTTAGTGGGCAACAAGCATAGAAGAAATAACAACAACAGCAAGATGTTCATCAAAACGACAATATTAAGTATGCCATATAAATTATGCCACACTTTCACTTGATTGCAGGAAAAGCTGCGGATTCCGTTAATGGAGGTAACATTTATAAGTCCTCAACTATTCATATTCAGGTACCCCAAATAGTAGAGTTGAGGGAATTTATGTATAATAAAATAAATGAATTAATTTAAACTGAAAGTTATTTTTCGGGTATAAATGCTGACATTCGGTTAGTTCAATGGTGTGCAAGCATATATGTACATTGCATTCGGCATTCAATGATTGCAGAAACAAGATCACTTTTACGTAATCAAGTCAGTCAAAAGACGATAAAGAGTACTGGATGTATCAACGAAACCAATCAAAGTATTTCAGCCGAAAAACCAGAGGGTATCAACTAATGTACCCAAAACTGGAAGATGGAACCGACTACCTCGAAAGCAACTAAGAGCCCCAACCAGGGTACACAACAGCCAAAGGATAGATACAGCGTAAGAATCTCAAAATCAATTGAGGTAAGTCGGTACTAGAGCGAAGTATTTGTACTCGGGAAGATAGGTAAAGATCAGACATAAATAGTGGAGGCGAAAGTTTCCTGAAGACCGCTAAGGATATCACTAGGATACTTCGTGCTTGCGTCTGGTTGCCCTTCTCTAGACGTACGAGGCGAAAAACTCATGTAAAACTCATATAAAGCCTGTGAGCTTCTACTGAATAACTGCAGATGGATACAGAAAGATTACTTCCAGCGTTAGATAACTGTGTCTAATTGTCTAACAGAGAGCATTTGTTTCTGGTAACATATATTACATAAGAATAAATCTTTTCAGTAGGTTCAACTGGATTTTGAATGGTATAGAACCCATAGAGTTGTTTCTACCTTCTTTTGATGACGACCATGGCAAACACATTAAAGATTATGATTTAAGCATGCACTTGGAATGCTCGGTCCTTTAAATGGGAAGTTGTCGCTGCCCAGCTGGTTGATGCCCTTGTTAGAGTAAAAGCCGACATCACCGGCTTCTAAGAAATGCGTTGGACAGGATAAGGACGACTACTTTCTACAAGTGGCCATATAAAGAAGCGCAAATTCGGTGTTGGCAGTGAAATTCGAACAACAGAAAATGGTGAGCCCGATTCCCCAATCGATGACGATGGAGCGGATGTTCTTTTGCCCGATCATGAAGAAGTTCGAAAGCAATTACCCATCTGAAGAACAACAAAGCGACGGGCGCCGATGGATTACCAGCCAAGCTATTTAAATATGGCGACGAAGAACTGATAAGGAGAATGCTTACGATTTTTGTAGAATACGGCCGAACGAAAACATGCGCGACGATTTAAAATTAAGTGCGACCTGCCCAACCCACAAAAAGGGAGACCCAACAATCTGCGTCAACTACCGTGGGATTAGCCTCCTCAACATCGCATATAAGGTTCTATCCACCGAACTGTGTGAAAAATCAAAGCTCACCGTCAACAAACTGATTGACTTGTCAGTACAGCTTTAGGCCAGAAGAATCAACAACTGACCAAATATTCACCACACGCCAAATCCATTATGACCCGTGAAAAAGGATTGACACACAGCACCACTTCTTCGATTTTAAAGTCGTCTTTGACAGCACGAAACCAAACTGCCCCTATGCCATTATGTCTGAATTTGATATCCCCGATACGGCTGTATAAACTGACGTTAAGAACACCAAGCTCCGGCAGGATCGAGCTGTTCGAAACCAAACGAAGATCAACACAATGCAAGTAACTCTTTCAAAAGCAAAGCTGAATCGATATAAGAGTGTACAGCTGCTTACGTACGCCGATGGTATCATTGACCCAACATGCGCGCCGTTAGTTCTGCTTTCTTCAAACTGGATAAGGAATCGAAACAAATCGGTCTGGTGGAGAACAACGGCAAAATGAAATATCTCCTATTATCAAACAAACAGTCGTCTCATACGCAACTTCGCTCCCACGTCGCATATAATTTCGTCTATTTGGACCCAATATTAACAACAACAATAATATCAGCCTCAAAATTCAACACAGTGTCACCCCTGCCAACAAGTGCTACTTCAGACTAGGATTCAATTGAGAAGTAAATCAATCTATCCACGAACAAAGACCAAATTCTACAAATTCTCGCCATCCCCCTCCTACTATATGGTGCACAGGCTTGGACGATGACAACATCAGATGAGTCGAGGTTACAAGTTTTCTGCGGAAGATTTAAAGCCCTTAGCGCATTGGCAACTGCGTGTATCGCATTCGATTGAGCTATGAGCTGTATAAAGTATACGACTTCTTTGACATAGTTCAGCGAAGTTCGAGACAGCGGCTACACTGGCTAGGTCATGTCGACCGAATAGGCAAAAACACTCCAGCTCTTGAAGTATTTGACGCAGTACCCACCAGTGGAAGTAAAGAAAGACCTCCACTCCGTTGGAAAAACCAGGTGGAGGAGGACCTGGCTATTCTAAAAATCTCTATTCGGCACAAAACAGCAAAAAAGAAGAACGACGGGGGCGCTGTTGTAAGCTCCAAGAAGGACCAAGTCAATTAAGCCGCCAATACGGTAAGAAGGCAGCGGAACTCCCACCCACTTCTAGATCCAGGCTCCAGTTGGTATTCATAAGTGTCTCAATAAAGATTGTTCTTTTTCTATCTTCCAGATTATCTATATTCAAAGCAAATATTCCATTTTAACTAAGAAATCTCCTTCATTAGCAATCGGGCACACAAGCCTCTTCACTACTAAAGCTAGAGCCTTAGAAATTGTTTTAAGAAAGCAAGAAATCGGTTTAAAGCCAAATCCTCGAAAACCCACATCCAACATACAAGCGTCTCCACGTGCGTCCAAATATTAAATAGAAACAAGATGAAATTCTTAGAACTATGTTCAAAATATATGCATACGCGCTGAACAAAGAGCCTACCCTTCCTTAATTGCGGGATATTTACATATGCACAAAGAAAATGACAGAAATCTACAATCTGTGTATGTAAATGTAAATTAACCCTTTTTGAAATATTCCGATTTTAACAACAAAATAGGTATAACATATCCACACGCACTGATATTGAGCAGTACAAGAATATTTACCCAACAGCTAAGAGACCACTGCTCTCTGGAGAAATCTTCGCTAAGACGCAAGCACATTTCAGAGGCCGACCACACACAAACACATGCACAATGGCAATTCAAATATAAGAAGAGTACATAGAGTATGCCACACAAGAGTATGGCAAACAGTCGGGACATCATTTTAGATTCTTTACTAAATCGGCCCCAAAGTGCGACACTAATGTGGGACCACTAGCCGACGCAGTGGTTGCGGCGTTTTTCATTTCCTTTCGTCACTCTGATACTAGTGTAACGCGTTTTTATTATGGTTACTCTCGTTGTTGTTGTTGTGTTTATGATTGTACGTTTTTTCATTATTTTTGTTTTTTTCATCGAGTGCGTTTGGTTTTTCTGTTCATCTTCTCATTGTTTTTTTGTTTCTTGTATATGTTGTTCTAATTTTTCTTTTTTTGTTGTTGTTGTCAAAACTTGAAATTACTTTGCGGTTTGTTGGTTTGCCTACCGTTAGGCTACTAGACATTGGAGGCCTAGGCAGTCAGTGACTAAAATCCCTAAAGACTATAAACCGACTGTGGTTGCCTTCACAGACGCTCAGAGCAAAAAAACCAAAATGCAAAATGAAAACGCAAATTGTCACATCGAGAAAGCGAGTGAAACATTGAGTCCTCACATATATGTATATTAAAGTGCGCATATACGGGTAAAGTGCTATATACAGGGTGATCCAGAAAGGGATTCAAAAAAAAAAAAGGTTTAAAAAGTACATTTTCGTTATTTCGTTCGCATCTTCGCCATCCTCTACACCAGAACGAAAACGTTAAAGCATTTTTGCCTTTACCGTAGTAATACTGTAAAATATGCCGTATTTTTTCTTTATTTTGCTCCATGGTTGCGACGCTATAACTCACGGACGACTTAAAAGAAATGACAATCAATCAAACACGTGTTAGCGCGTGAAATGAGCTTTCCAAAAAGGTATATCATGACCCGATGCGACGAACAAAACTAGAACTACGCGCTCTCAGCGCCAACTAGTGAAAATACCTATATAATAACTAATATTAGCAAATCTCGATTAGAATTTTTTTATTCAGGATCCTTAGGTCTTAGGTTTAATTAGGTCATAAGGTTGATCCACGCACCAAAACGCTGGATTCACTTGGACATGTGAACGATAAACACTTGTGATACCCAAAAATCTCGTGTATCGACCAAGCGTTTTGAGCTTACCACAATTTTGTGAAGACAGTTAATATCAATTCTAGCTACTTCACTAAAAAACATCAGAAAGCATTGGAGCAGGCATTGCGGAAACCATACCAATGGAACGCTTTTACTGTAGGTTAGTGTGCAAAATAACGGTACTGGTAGACGGCAGCAGGAATGCGCCACGCCAAGCTACTATTGAGAATGTACAACTTAGCAATCTGAGAAAATTCCACCTCCTTGTCACGCCCTATACAGGCCACTGCAGGCTCAGGAAGCACTTGTCCAGCATGGGCACAGTCGCTTAAGCAAACTTTCAGTTTTGCGATATGGAACAGGAAACTCCAGAACACCTAATTCTAGAGCGCCAAAAAATTTGTAGAAGCAGGCTCAAGGCTCTTGGTTCCATCTACATGGACAGGAATCACATCCTCTCAGTCGCGATTAGCAAGCTGGAATTGTTCAAAGTGCTGGACCCTTGTGACAGGAGGGGAGTGCAAAGCCTCAATTATTTTCTATCTATCTACTTTGCTACGTTTGCCGAAAGTATGTCCACTGAGATATTTCAATCTCAATCAGGCAAAAGCTCGCCAGTGAATGAGGAAGTACCTAGCTGACTACACCACGCTTTTCTTCGACAAAATACAGTCCCACCACTCAACTGGTGCAATTTCTATCAATTCCACTGTGATTGGACAAAGAAACGACTCCAATATTGACTTGACTAGCTTTGACTGCACAAGCAGCGATATCAGTATAGCTGCTCTGATATCGGAGTGAATGTCCTGTAGAAACCTGCACTTTGAATTAGTACTTACTTACCTATGGTATTGTGATAGCCGCAAGCTAGAGTTGATGGTGAGCTTCCGACAGAAAACTCCACCTTTTATCGTTTTCCTTAGTTTCCATCTATCCATGAAAAAACTCCCTGCACCTTTTCGTCAGTGGCATAACTCCGCTCTCAAATCCCTAGTAGTTGACTGAGCAGCTTCGACATTAGAAAAGGCATTAGGAATATAAAACTAAATCGATATTTCGTTCGCTGGAGAAGTAATCCCATCATTTGTCATTTATTTTAACGGAAGTGAGCTGTCATTGTCAAAGTAACAAATGCTCAAAACTAACACAATTTGGACCACCCATTTTCTATGTTGATGTTAACATATGAAAACCATCACCAGTCGTTTGTATAAGGGTATTCATATGTAAATATTGTTGGTGCAATAATTCAAATCAGATTGTTGTCGAAAGGCAAATATGAATATCTTCATCACATATAAATATAAGTATATATAAATGAATGCATAACAATCGACGTTATTTTGATTTATCATTTTAAATTTATGTTTATATATTTGCTTATATCATAGTTAGACAAGCTACAGATGTTATATGTATATCCCACACCCTCACACACAGCCACATATAAGTATGTCATGGCCAAAGGCATGGGAAAAGAATAAAGTGACGGACATATTTATAAAAACGCAAACTATTAAGAAAATATTAATTTTTAATTAGAGCTTCTTTTCAGAAAATCTCTTTCCGAACCATTTTGGTAGTTATAATTTGGACCTGGTCGACATCTTCATGCCATCCATAACCTAGTACCAGAGCATTACTCTGTCTTCGCTTTCAGCTTTCTCATAGAAATTTTGTTGCATGATTAGCTCACCATTGAAATGTTGATTACTTACCGTAGTCATGATTTACAAGAAAGACAAAGATTCGTCAAAACAAGTGCAAAGCTTTCCTATATCTTTTGATTTTCGCGTTTAGGCGCAGAGATTCGCTTTTTACTGCACTAGAAATTTATCATATTTCTCAAAATATATGTGTACAGTAACCAACATTTCCAAACTTTTAATATTTCATGATTTTATTAATTTTTTTAACTTGGTACCAATTTATCAGGTGCACCAACATCCTTGGACCGCTATCCCATAATATGACATGTACCGAGGTATAAAAGTTGACACAGCATGAAATCAATTTATACATTCCCTGCTTTTAAATAATTATTTTAACATGTCTAACTTTTACTCAATTTGCATTTTGCATCGTTTACACAACCACTTCCATTCTGTGGTAACCCTGTAGGGAATTCTTTGTACCACTTTCGAAGTTGGATGCAGTAACTGAACTTGGACGTTGGGCTAAGTATTGCATTTTCACTAGATAATAGTGTATCACATAAGCAAAAAATGAA
This sequence comes from Bactrocera latifrons, assembly GCF_001853355.1. Lineage (NCBI taxonomy): Eukaryota > Metazoa > Arthropoda > Insecta > Diptera > Tephritidae > Bactrocera > Bactrocera latifrons. Next base: position 1,465,986 of record NW_017537156.1, read on the forward strand.
TTTTGGGCTTGTAATCTCCACTTCTTTCAAATTGTTGAATGGGAGTCAGTTCTGCATTAGTTGCCTTTTATATAACATAACCATAGTATTTTAGTCTGGCAACTGATCCAAATTTATTGTGTTGTTATTTGTGTTGTTTACAGTAACTTAAAAATTTTCATTCTGTAAGAAATGAAATGATATTTCGATTACATTTTACAACTCAGCAATAATGCGTCGATGAACTTACTTCAATTTTTGGCGATGAAGCTCAATCAAGGGCCAATGTTTATCGATAGTATGGTGAATTTAAATTCTAATATAATATTAACTCCAATACGCGACGGAAAAAACTTCAGACATGCACATAAACATCTTCATCGACTCTCTCTCTCAGTAAATAGCGTACCTGGAGTCAAAACACCACCCTTTGCAGATGACGAGCTCGAGTTGCGCTAGAAAAGAGAGTGACCATTGCGCAGCTTCGTTCTGGACACTGTAGCAAGTTAAACTCATACTTATCCAGAATCTGCTCCGACATAACAAATATATGTTCAGCGTGCAACAAGTCACCGCATGACACTAAGCATCGCTTTGCAAACCCTGTACTATATATCTGCCACCCCTCTCCCTATGGTCCGACACCTTCAAAACAGCACGTTTCCTGAGCCTACCGTTGGATGACCTCGAAGACAACTAATAAGAATCTTACCATGCTAACGGGGACTAGATAACCGATTCCACAACAACAACAAGCACTTCAGACGGATTTCGTGGAGGTCGTCCAAAATCACTGGTTGCTCCGGAAACTATTGATGGTGTGCGCAAACTCGTCATCGTATAGATTTTTTTGGAGAATATTTTGAGAAACAAAAAAGCGATTTTGATGATTAACATTTGTTTTATTATCAAGACCCGAAGTATCAAATGCAACCCTCGTATATCTCAAGTTTTCGAAATAATAAAGACCTTTGAAATTTCAAATCTCTCACGGTTAACAAAATTTAAGCCATTTCTCTTCCAGAGTGAATTTTTGTATTTCAATGTGAGGTAGCTGGTAAGCACATACATTTTTCAGTATAATTTAAGTTCCGATGAAAAAAAATAGATTCAGAAACACTATCTGGTATCCTAGGCTCCAATGAAAAAACATTAACTTTTGCCTAACGAAGAATCTTACTATAAATATGCTAGAGTACTCGTAAAATCATCTCGATTATTTTACCTGCAATACCTGAGCATACACTCCGTTTAAAACTTTATAAATATAGTCAGCGAAAAGAGTAATTTACAATTATCAAAGTTTCCCTACATTGCAGCAGCAGCAAGCAACTCAAATGAATAATCAAAGTTTTCTTATATTCCCTTTTACCCTAGAGGGAAAGTGCTAAACGCCATTGTGGCCGACACAAGAAGCGCTCAATTTAAATTGACAACAATTTGTAGAAAATCAATGTCATTCTCGGCAAATTTGCAAGTACAATTTACATGTTCTTTTGTCGCCTACATGCCAATACAAACACACCGACATGCATGTCGGTTAGCTACGTCCACATGTAGATTATTGTGATTGTTGTTGCCCTACGCTTCCACTTTGTCTTGCTTGCGCATTTGGTCTTGTCCCTCATTTTTTTATTCCTTGCGAATATATATTTTCTGCGTCACAGCATGTAACCGGCATGTGCACTATGTTGCTGGTGTTGCCGTTGTTGTGTTATTTATTTCTTTTTTTTTGGTTTTTCGCTTTTTGTTGCCATTAGTAATACTAAAGCTATTGTTACATCTGCTGAAGGATTCCCGCTTTTAATATGCTTTGCTTTTGTTGATGTTGTTGTTATAGTTGTTCAGCGCTTAATATTGTTGTCAAAGTTGCTGTTATGTTTGTTCCTACTTACACATATTTGCCTCGCTGTGCCTTGCTGCCATCAGCTTTTCTTGTGAAATACTTCTTTTTGAATTCTCTTGTTCTTGTTAGCTTGTCAGCGGCTTTCCAGCAACGCTGTCGTTAGTTAGTTACTTTATTTTTTATCCATTTCACTTGCGACTATCTCCATTCGCAAGCACCAACAGTGCAGACTATGCGGGCAGTGTATGGTGTGTACAAGCAGTCACTGGAAAAAGCGGCAAACGTCGATGGATACGAAGCAGAACCGATATGCCCGAATGCATAAAGTATTGTCTACTTTTTACCAAGTTTCTCTTTTAATTTTTTCAAGTATTTTCACGTTCACCCGTGTGATTTCAGTCCATATTCATTTCTGCTTGACTCAAACTGAAGCTAAAGCTTTTTCCGCCGTCTGCGTCTGTTCCGTTGGCGTATTTGCGAATCTGAGTGTGACACAATCTTGTTCGCAAACAAAATAAGCAAACAAACAGTGAAATCCAACAAATATATTTAAATCGAAAAAATTAATAAATAAATACACTATGCGTCATTGGCTGGTAAAAAGGGTCTAAATATATTTGTACGACTAACTATAGAAGATTACGCCATGAATTCGTTATAGATCCTAAATAAATCAAGACTTCATTGTCACTGTGAGTATCTAATCCATACCACTGTAGCTTTAGAAGTCAAAAGCTGATTCAATACTTTCAACAGAGCCTTGTGTTCAAACGTAAATTGCTAGATCGATAATGGTCTTGAAGGCATACATTTTTTCGAAATTGACCTTAGTTTTAGAAATTTAAAAATATTGCTACATTGTTGAGCAATGTTTCGCTTTAAAGTTCCTCAGATAATATCCTAACGAGCGTATGACACAAAAAGCGCCTTGCCATTCGGATATAATAAGGATTCAATTTACAGCCTAGAACACTTACTCTGAGGATATATCTAACCGACCGAAGTCCTTCTTTCTTCTTAGCTGAGAGACTCTTCCAACTACCATACGTGGCAAAACGTATAGAAGCAGAATACAAGCCTTTAATGGACAGGCTCGCTGGCGACAAATAGTCACTGCAAACTCAAAGCACTTCCGGTTTCAATGAGGTGGCTTCTGACAGCCTTAAACATTTAGTCAGAAATGATTGCAGATGTGAGAGGTTTCCTTAATTCGTGAGCTTTGAATACCTTAAAATCGAATTATTTATTCAAATTACCAGAAACAAATCACTGATTCACTTTGTCGAAGATAATAATCGGAGCACTATTTTCCACTGTAGTGAAGTTTCGCTTCTTAAAAGTGGTCGGAGTTCTCCATCAAATTAATCTCACTTAAAACCGGTCAATGTGCGAGAAAGTACTTTGTTAGCCTGAACAGATTTATACACAATACACCTCTGTACATGTGTATGTATATATATGAAAATCAACACAAATTTGAACTGAGTCCATAAAAAGGTTAAAGAGTTAGTGACTGAAAGTACATACCATTATTGCAAATTTACTATGATTATTGTGGATGGAAGATTATAAAAACAAATAGACCAAACCAATCTCAATTAAAGTCGCAAAATTAACAACGATTAGAAATTCTCTCGACTGGAAATGCTGTTCTTAGATTGAAAGGACTAAGGCGGGCCAACGATCACAAAGAGCCGTAGCGCCAAAAGATGATGATGAGTAACCCGCCTTATCTTGGTATCCATGCATCTTTTGGCGTCTGGGTCTGACCACAAAAAAAGGACTCTACCAGTCTTTGATATTGAAAAGGATATATTAAATTTAACGAAAGCCTCGCTGTCGGATCCCTATAGAATATAGCTGCCATATAAACTGACCGATCAAGAAGAAGAACTTAACTTTTTTAACTTAACTTTCTTGCTTTTAATTTCAAAAAAACAAAAAGTTCAGCAGCGCCAAACACATGACGCACAGTAGCAGTCGTAGGTGAAGTACAACAACAACTGCTAACTGGTCGAAATAAAAACTTAGCCAAGTGCAAGCTACAAATATTGAAGGCGTACAACAATGCCAAGTGCACACATACACTCCCACACAAATACATATATGCGCTTACATTAAAATATTTCTAAGTATTCGGGTATAAAAATAAATCAGCAGAAGCAAATAAACAAACAAACAATCTAAACGAATCAACAACATTCTCAACATATCATTTTGCATGCAGCACACACACACACATAGGCGAACGAACGTACTTGGTGCCACATGGCGTATGAGTGCGCGCAGCTGTGACGAGTCTGCGATGGGTTGGCTGGCTAAGCACCACAGCTTGCAGCGACTATCGCCCACAACTAGTTTATCGGCTTTGGCAAATTTAGCATATTTTCGTTTCGGCCACGCTGTCCTCTAGCCAAAATGGTAAATAGAAAAAGTTTGAGAATTTACATATTCTCATGTACACACATACACGTATATGTGCAAGGCGCATTTCTTAATCTCGTTTTACAGTTACCATTGTGGCGGCTGCTGCTGCTAGTGGCAACACATACAATGCCCGTCTCCAAGCGTTTACGGCGTTTCTTTATTGTTGTTATTTATTTGACGTTTTTTTGCTCACTGCCTGCTTGCTTGTTTGTTGTTATTGTTGCTCACTGATTTTACATATCGTTTTTTATTCTCAATTTCATTGTTCATTTTTTGCACATTTATTTATGTGCATATTTGATGAGCGCGGCCCGTCCCTCACTTGCCTGGTGACTTCTCTAAATTCATGCTCACATACTTTGCTGGCTTACTCGGCTGCACATGTGTGCGACAGTTTGTTTATGTGTGCGTTGTACATACATATTTTGTGTGTTTACAAATTTTGTTTGCCATTTTATTATTGTATTTCGCATGTATGCTCGTATATGTACGAATGTGTGTGTTAGTGTATTTTTCGGACATTTCCGGTTTCCGTCGTTTAATATGACTTTTCATTGTTGACCATTTGCGCATTTTGTTTATCTCAGTTTTCGCTCGCCTAAATGCTATTGCATGTGTGTGTGTGTGTGTGTGTATGCATATATAAATATATTTATATTTTCACTTGTATTGCCCGTCATCTGCAGAGCAAGTTGTCGGCTCGCAAACAGCTTGAATAGCCTGTGAGTGTTAAGTGTAGTGAATTTTAGATTTTATCGTTGCCTATTTCTTTTTAAGACTCTGCCATTGTCCTCGCATCGGAAATTTGTACACATTTGAACTTTGACAATTGATATTTGCAGCATTTTTCAAAATTTACCCATTTCCTGTAAACAACCACTGACTTAATTCCAATAATAAGTGAAGAATATAAACAGATCTGAGTTCAACCAAGATACATATTATATGATTTGACGAAGTGGATTTGCAGAAAATAAAATTTGATTTTAATTATTCAATGCTGTTTATATAGCAACAAGAAATACGTTAATTTCGGTTGCACCGATGTATAATAGCCTTCACTTTGCATTAGTTCCTTACAATAATTTAAGTTTAAGTGATGAGTTTGTTTCAATTTCTTTGACACCAAATTTCTTGAATATATCCCGCCAAATTAAAAAGTTTTCTTTGCAAGCACATGATTACGATTGTCCAGTTTCTATGGCATGTACATCCTATAGTGATACGATATCGGCGGTCCCAACAATTGGGTAGCTTCTTGAGGAAACGGAGATGGCTAAATCGACTCAGGTCGTCATTGGTTGTCAAAAAGTTCTTGCTGTATTTTTATTGAATTTTCAATTGTTCATAAATTTTTTTTTATGACTCATGCCCGATGCTACGGCTGCTACTATGCCGGTGTCTTTCGACCAATTCAGCGATTTTATCGCAATTTTCGACGACAGGCCTTCCGAAGCGTGGCGCATCTTCGACCACCTCTACACCAGAACGAAAACGTTAAAACCATCGTTGCGCGGTGGAAATGGAAACTGTATCGGGTCCATAAACTGCACAAATTTTATTAGTGGCTTCAGATGCTTTTTTGCCTTTATCGTGGTAGGACTGTAAAATATGGCGAATTTTCTCGACAACCTATCAAACACGTGTTAGCGCATGAAATGAGCTTTCCAAAAAGGTATAGCATGACCCGATACGACGAATAAAACTAGAACTACGCGCTCTCAGCGCCAGCTAGCGAAAATACCGCAAGACTTTTTTGACAACCAACAATATATTTTGTAGAGCCTCCGACGTTTCCTTCTGAATATTACAAACTTCATATCAAACTTAATAATAATACTTTTTTCAGAATATAAAAAATGCCGTACCAATGTTGTTAATAAAATAGTCTTCCAATTAATTAATTATTAGAGAGTGGCGTAACGCACAAGCAACTGGCATAATAATATTTGTATAGCAATGTCACAAGGTATATCGAATTTTTTCCTAAACCGATATGTAAAGTATATCTTGAACCATTTGAATATCTTTTCAACCATTGAAAAGCAACGGCACAAAAAGCGGCAATCGGACCAGACGTCTATATAACAAATACGTAAGGGGTAAATTCGCGTATAACTGAGCATTTCATACTATTGCAACTTGCAAAAATTGAAGCCAGAACTTGAAGGTTCATAAGATTTGTCAGTTATATGGGGTTTAGGGCAAATTTTCATTCGATTTTATTCATTCTAAGCTCAAAGATGCACCATTCTCAGAAAAACACACTTTCTCAATTTTATGAAGAAACTCAGACATTGGACGGTATAAAGTCTCTTGGTAATTCGAAAACCTTTATATTATGAATATGCAGGCTAAGTATTGATGCTATACAAGCCATTTTTTGACATGCTTACATACTATAATCAAGAAAGGATTCCCTCCAAATTTCAATAATTTTCGTTAAAAAGTCATATTTAAATGACTCTATTCTTGCAAAGTTTTTTCTCGTTGTATTATTTGCTTCTTAATTTGCATACTGGAAAGCGAAAGAAGCGAATGGAATTTTAAACTGTTTTATATGTGTAGTGAACTTTCCTTTTCACACTGTAGCAAACCATTATACTAAAATTATGTACCGAATTTGATTGAAATCAGTCGAGTAAGTCCGGATATATATGATGTTACCCAAAGGTGTGGAGCCTCGTCCATGGTCCTTCAAAGTCCTCTCATAACTATAGTGGGTGAAATTTAGTTTTCTCTCTGTTTTGTCTCTGTCGTATGTTAACAGTTTTTAACAGCACCGTTACATAGAGAATGAATTGTGTATTGTAATACCTAATTTTCTTAAAGATAAACCGTCCCTTTTCCCAAGGGATGCCTTAAGTAATTTGTATGTCGCGTTGTGTTAGTGAGTTATTTTGCATTAGAAAGATAAAATTTCGTACTGAAAAAAGTAATCAAACGGTTTTTTGGATTTCTTGACTCATTTTTGTTTGAGTACGCTCAATATATCGATACCAGCAAATATAAAATACATGATATTATATATTAAAGCCTTTTACTACGCCCATGAGGAGTAATCATCCTTTAGGATGTCTGCGCTTGACCCAAATTTCGACAGGCTCTGTGGCCTCACTTTCATAAGGACTTCACCGTCTATACTTTTTAAAGGCTTCCTGAAAACTTTTTTGATTTTGGTTGGTCATTTCAGAATATTTTAATATAATAAATCCCAACTGTTTATGTAACTGAGCTTAGCTTTGAAACTCAACCGGTTTTATAAATCAATGACGATACATAATTTACCATTCGACTCCTAGGCTTTGCAAAAGGATTCCGCTTGTTTACGTACTTCTAAAATTTGAGGGATGGCCTCACATGACAATTTGCCAGCATGTGAAAATGTCAAGTGTATGCGTAACTCCTGACTGCAGGCATATATGCATAGTGGAACACATTCTTTATATCCAGCCGAAACGCAAACTGACATTGCCAGACCCGTAGCCGCATACTCACCACAAGCAAACCCGTTTGCACTTGCAACATTGTGACCAAAGGCCGTGCGTGAGTGCGTGCACTCAATTGTCGTGTGCTTGTGGAAATTAAAAAGCGTGAACTCGCAATGCTAAAGCCAAATGCCACACCAGGAGCGCGAACCAGCCGAGTGGTTCGAAATCTGATACCCAGCATAACACCTGTGCCCTTCATGCCGCTTGCACTCATTTGCCACAAAAGGACGGAGTGATATTTAGTGCGGCATGCAGGAGAGTACATCGAAAGGTGTGTGAACGTGTGTATTGCTGATATACTCGTATGTATACGGCAAGTTGGAAGTCTTTTATGGCCCATTAGTAGTTCCACTTTATTAAAATGCCATTAAGGAACCGGCTTCATACCGAAATTTTTCTTGCCAACTTTTGCAGGCATGGATTGAATTTGGGCTTAGATCTCATCTTTGGATAAGTTGCGAAATAAGGATTCTCAGCCAAAAAATTTGCGAATACAGAGTTTAATAAATCTAATATTCAAAGTAACGTGATAAATTAATGAATATTTTCGAAACAAATATTTATTTAAACCAGACATGGACTTTTCACTGTACAAAAATCGATCTCATTTATTCATGTTTTTCATTAAATCTCAAGATTAATCATTAAAAAAATCATATGAAAATGCGATACAGATCAAACCGAGTATTCGAAAATTTAACAATATATTAACATATATTTGACTATATTACATAGAACATAAAAATAGTATATCTTAAAACGGCCAATGTTTGTTAAAATTAATTTTAAGAGGCATTAATCACGAAGAAACCCTATACATATAACAAATAATCCAATGTCAGGACAGTCGTTTACTTTTACCAGATATAACTCATCACTTTTCATATATTATTACATTCTTCGAGTTTACCAATGAATCCCCAGTAAGAGTACTCTAACAGCTATACCAACCGGGTCACATACCGATATGTAGAACATCGCCAAAAACAGATATAAAATAGCTTTGCAGTTATAAAGCTCAAGTTCCAGGTAAACATCGTAGTTACTTCTCCCATACTAAAGGGTGATATATTACCAGATTTCCTACTTTTTTAAAGTAAAACCACAAAAACTTCTAATGACCTATTGAAGCATTGCGACTGATTCGAATCAAACACGTGATGTTTTGTTCCAAAATATCACACGATCTTGGTGGCCAATCGACCGGTCCAAAACGTGAAAACATCTCACAATCAACGCGTCTTATTGAAACCAGATGGACGTGGTCTATTCGGTCGAATATTATCCAATAACGAATGGCGGGTCTCAAGATGGGTGATGGTGGCGAATACTACGCTCAGTGGACCGATTATATTAAATTTAACACCAGTTTTCAACAGTTTCAATGAGACTTTTAATATGAAAGGAATGTAAGACCTTAAACTTCAACTAAAAATTTCAAGGTGACAATATCTGAGATGCCAGAAGTAATCCTCTATTAGTGGAAAGAGGAGAAGGAAAAGAGAGCTTTCTAAAAAGGCTTAGAACCTATTTTGAGCGAAGCGTGGAAACTGGTAAACACTGGAATAACAGAAATTCTAAAAATGGCAATACGTATGTGTTATCCATTGATTTTGAGGAGTATATTAGTTCTTTATACACAACCTCTTCATAACAAAAAGCCACTGAAGAAGGTCGACTTTAAGTACGCATATCACAACAAAGACAGCAACAGGCAAGAAACTGAGTTGCAAAGAAACTGAAGAGCCCCTGGCTTGCAAAAACCAAGTATTTCTTTGTAAAGGATTATTGTTGTTATTGTTGCTATAACAATGGCTGGGACAAGGCATTTATGCAAAATCTCAGTTGAAAGATTGTACCTTGCGTTACAAAGCGATAAACTGGTTATGTAAGAGAGATGCAGGTGAGAAGTGGAGTGGCAATGGAAAACATGGATTTTTCTGTGTGCGTAGCTATGACAATAGCAAGGCATGTGGCCGAACGCACAAAGGTAAAATATTGACACTTTTTGTTTCGACCAGATATGATTGGCAACGCTTCCGTTGCACCACCCTTGAGATGTGGCGTCCGTTTGGTGCAGCAAAAGCATCGATTAATATGTGCGTTCGGGTGTATGTATGTGGGTGTGTTTACGCTTTCCGACAATAGCTGGTTGCTTGTTTGCTGCAGCGAATGTTGGTTCCTATGTTTGTTATTGTTGTTGTTTTTGTGTGTTATACTGCATTTTCGGGTCAATAGAAAAGCTGTATGGCATTCTGCTGTGTGTCTACTAGTGTAAGTTAAAAGCATATAGCCTTGCTAGTTCCGATTTTCTCACGTTCTTCTTCTTACTTTTTAATTTTTTTATTATTTCTTGAATTCAGGCTTCAGGGTTGTCAATGCAATCAAAGTTGCAACTGTGACATATGGACTACCCTTATAAATATATCATCTAGAGACGCACGAATGGGTGAATTTGACGTGATTGTGGCTAATATTGAAGCACGAAGGTACCAGTCGTTTTTACACTCTAGCAATATGTTGCACAGTGTTCACGTAACGGATTTTTGTTAAAGTAGAATGGCCAAGGAGATATGTAAATATAGACAATATACGTAAGTGTTAGCTAGCATACAAGTTGTCAAAGAATTACTTAAGGGTCTATTCTACTAAAAACAAGTAAGGAAGGCTTAAGTTCGGGTGTCACCGAATATTTTATACACTCGCATGATAAGGTGATAATCGAGATTTCATTATCCGTCATTTACATATTTCTTTATTTAGCTGTAAAATTAATTAGATTAGATCAATTTGTGTACTTTGAGTATTGAATTGTATTGAAAAGTTATAGTCCGATCAGGACGATTTTTCCACAAGAGATACCTCAGCTCAAATACCGTATTTGTGTAAAGTTTTATTCCGCTGTCATCATTGGTTCCTAATGCATATATTATACAGAGAAGGCATCAGATGGAATTCAAAATAGCATTATATTGGAAGAAGGCGTGGTTGTGAACCGATTTACCCATATTCATCAGGGTGTTAATATTATATACCGAATTTCATTGAAATCGTTTGAGTAGTTCCTGAGATATGGTTTATGGTTCATAAGTGGGCGACGCCACGCCCATTTTCAATTTAAAAAAAAAGACCTGGATGCAGCTTCCTTCTGACATTTCTTCCGTAAAATTTAGTGTTTCTGACGTTTTTTGTTAGTCGGTTAACGCACTTTTAGTGATTTTCAACATAACCTTTGTATGGGAGGTGGGCGTGGTTATTATCCGATTTCTTCCATTTTTGAACTGTATATGGAAATGACTGAAGGAAACGACTCTATAGAGTTTGGTTGACATAGCTGTAGTAGTTTCCGAGATATGTACAGAAAACTTGGCAGGAGGCGGGGCCACGCCCACTTTTCCAAAAAAAGTACGCCCAAATATGCCCCTCCCTAATGCGATCCTTTCTGCCAAATTTCACTTTAATATCTTTATTTATGACTTAGTTATGTTGTGGGCGTGGCAGTAGGCCTATTTTGCCCATCTTCGAACTTAACCTTCTTATGGAGCCAAGAAATACGTGTACCAAGTTTCATCATGATATCTCAATTTTTACTCAAGTTACAGCTTGCACGGACGGATGGATGGACGGACAGACAGATTTCAGCTGTACTCTTTTAGTTTTAGACTTACAAACAACCGCTATGTGAACAAAACTATAATACCCTCCTTAGCGAGAGTATAAAAAAAATTCGGAATTCGTATTATTTTCAGAGATACAGGCATTTCGTTGACCCGATATTCAAACTAGTTCCGATGGAACTAAAACTTTAATCGCGCTTTTCTCGAAACTGTTTTCTTTTAAACAGTCACAATAGTGGAACAATTCAGGATAAGGTTATGTTCCAATTTTTTGAGATCCGCTGCTAATCGAAATTATTTACACAGTCCCTTCGTCGGTTTCAAAGCTGCTATTGACAGCACGAAAAAGAACTTTCCTTACGCCGCCTTGCCAGCATTTGGTGTCCGCGCAAAACTTATACGGCTCCGAGCCGTTTCTATAAGAGTGTACAACTGTCAGCGTACGCCGGTGATATCGATATCATTGGTCATAAGAACCGTGCCATTAGTTCTGCTTTCTCCAGGTTGGAAGAAGCAAAGCAAATGAATCTGGTAGTGAATGAGGACAATAAGAAATATCTCCTGTGATCAAACAAATATTCGCGACTTGGCTCCCATGTTATGGTTAATAGTCATATCTGCGAGGTTGCAGATAATTTCGTCTATCTTGGAACCAACATTACACCAACAACAACGTCAGCGTTAAAAGTTTTGTAGAGAAAACTTCTGTATAAGATTTTTGGTCCTCTGCGCATTGGCAAATTGGAATTAAGAGACAGCGGGCAAAAGAACTTGGAATCTCCACTTGGCGCCAATAAACTCTTCTATAATAGCTTAAGCGGTGTCTTCGCCAATAAAGAAGAAGAGTGTTATTCAAAACCAATTAAGAACGATATTTGGAAAAAGATTCCGATCACACTCTTTTCATGTAAAAAATTTCATGAATTATTTCCAAGCTAGCAAGCCTATTGTTGCACAGTTTCGAGGTCGCATTTCGTCACCAATGTTGGTACTTTTGATGAATGGCCCTCAACTTTCAAGTATGTCTTTTAGGATCTCTATACAACGTCGCTTTTACATAATATTAAAGTCCCTTAGATTGGCACGAGTATAGTAGTAACACGCTTCATACCCTAAACATTAACCAAAATGGGTTGAGTCGATCTCTAAGAGATTTTGAGGTCCTCTGGTCAGCTGCCAAAATAACCTTTTTCAGTCACGCCTTTTTTATCTTTTGATCAGATGCTCAAAACATGAGAAATAATAATGAATAATGGGGAATAATAAGACATATTATTTAAGATATTAAAATAAAATTTTCTACTTTTGAGAGTAAATATTCATTTCCGCACGAAGTTAACACCTCCTTAACTTTTTCTAATATTTTTTTAAAAAAGCAGAACGTTTTGTTCCAAATACAATAAACAAAAAATATTGTGTCCATATGTATGACTGTATGTGCATACTTGTACATAGAAATGTGTGTATGCACCTTTTCTGCATTGATTCGTTAAGTCTTCATGTGCAGTGCTTGAAAGCTGCAGCAGCGTCTGTAGCTGTCGATACACATAGGAACACATACATACATATTCATGTATGGTATTTGTGCATGCGTATTAGTTAGCTTTGTAAATGGATCTATTTGATAAGCTGCAATAAAAAAGTTATGTCAAATTTTTTATAACTTTCGTTTGGCTACCCATTGATTGGCAACATAATCAGCGCCCACGTTGACCAAACAATAGCGCAGCAAGTGTTTATTCCAGTTTGTTGTTTCCCTTTTTTTATCATTTTTTCAACTCGGTTTCGTTGAGCCCAGACGAAAAAACATAAGCCAGCAATTTTTCTGCTGCAATACCTAAATGCTCTGCATAGCACCCCGGCTGCAGCGCACAGACAAATAGAAAGTTGAAAATGTGGGCAAATACATTAAAGTATTTCTGTCCAGTTGCCATTATCTCTATAAAGGCATCCCTGTCCTCATGCTTAATGCATAGTGGAAATTAAGAAATGAATAACAAAAATTAAAAAAATGCTGAGAAAGCCTGTCCCCTTTCCTCCTTCTAATGACGTGCAATGATTTAAATTGTGAACTTTGTAGTACACAAATAAATCGTTAAACTAAAGTTTTGCGCTTCGCAATGTTTTTTTCGCTTTTAACTCACTTTTTTTTAAAACAGTTCACAACACTTTGCACATTTGCTTGCCATAAAAATCACTCATACGCCCGGTAGTTTTATTGAGCGCGTAATTTTTCAACTACAAAGTAGTGGCGCACACGAAAGCACACACACACACATATATTTTGAAATTCACAATGCCACAGCGCATCTCATAAACAAGCAAGACAACACAAACAATGTGAATGTGAATGTGACTCACGCACACACACACACACTTATGGACAGGCAGAGGCTGGAAGAGTCAGAGAGTCGTTAAAATATGATGAAGATGTCGGTACTTTTGTGCTTTTATCGCTTGTAATGCGTTTGCTGCTCCACGTTTTTCGGCGGTGCTGCCATAACGACTTGCACTTCAGCGCGAAAAACGTGTGTTCACTGCAATTTCGGCAGTTTTTCATCTAGTTTAGGAAATTTAAACAAAATGACCAACGAGAATGTGGAGAATAATTTAATAGTTATTATAATTCTGCTTCTTCAATATCGTCTATAGAACTCAGGATGTCCACCTAATGTGGTGGTATGATATAGCAAAGAAATGATGCTAATCGTTTTGGGAACTAAAATTCTTGTTGGAAGACTAAACTCATCATCTAATATTTCTTTTGTGAAGCTTAGGAACTGAAAACTGTATCAATTGAATAGAGCGAAATGTCTTTACCAAAATGAACTCATAGAGGAAACTACTTTCAACTATTGATGGGCGTGGTTCCACTCCGTAATACATTGACATTTCTCACAAATTCCTAGAGTGAAATCGAGCAAACTTTCTCAGATCAAATCTTTCCGAAATTTCAGGCAAGATCGGTCAACTCCTCACATAACTTTGAAAACTACTAAAAGTGCGGTTAGAGAGCAACTAAATTCACAAAAAGCATTAAATTTAACACCTTACATCATATCGGAATCAGTGCAAAAATTGGACGGTGGACTTCGCAGCTCATACCACAACAAAGCCAATTTCATATGTCTTGCAATTCAAATCCATAAAATTGCCGAAATCGAACCATAACTCTTCAATGGCTCAGATACTGTACATATATATGGACCAAAGTTGCTATGCCGGACTTTTCATGGAAAATAAATAAAAAACAGTGACGAAAGATTTAAATTTGCCGCCATTTATGTTGTAAAGGGAACACAACGGTAAAAAAAAACAAATCGACAGCTTATCGAAGCTTATCGAAGAACAACGTGACTCCATTCTTCTTCCTGTCTGGAGGTCTTCCTCTCCTCTGCTCCACCGGTGAGTACTGAATCAAAACCGTCAATGCGTGAGTATTATCTTCCATCCGAACAACATAACCTAGTCAGCACAGTCGTTGTTTCTTGATTCACTGAACTATGTCAATTCCGCCGTATATCTCATACAGCTCATCGTTCCATTGAATACGCTTTCCATTTCCAAAGCACAAAGAACTATAAATCTTACTGTCGAAAACTTCTAATGCCGACTCATTAGATGATGTCATTGTCCATGACTTTACTTTTGCATTGGGGGCTATTTTCCCGATATCTTTTTCCATAAATAACTCTATCCTATGTGCTGTATTATTCAATACAAAAATAAATCACTAAAAACTGTGTTTTCTATTTAATTCCAATTTGCGTTAATTTTGGAACCTCTACTATTTAATGAGAATCTTGCCCTGACAGTAATATGCAATTTATGTCAAAAATGGGTAAAACCGTGTCAGTAGTTTTCTCGGTGCCGAAGTTTCTACATACGCAGAAGAAAATATGACGAGAGGTCCGTATGCTATTGTCTCAGTTTTTGAGATATCGTTCTGATATTTTATTTTTCTCTCAAAATATCATCTAATTTGCTGGATAGGTTATAGCTGCCATACAAACTGATTGTTCAAGATCAAGTTCTGTATGGAGACATGTTGCAAGATTTCATTTGGCAAGATAGTCTTATAATCTCCGAACATAGCATTGAGAGCGGATCACTATCGCTAAACGAACTGGCCAATCAAAATCACGTTATTGTATGAAATCTTTCGCATTTATGAAGGATATTATAGATTAATTTTTTTATATTTTATTATTAAGTAATCTTCCACAAACTTCGCTTTGCTATTTTTTAATTGATTTTTTTGAACTATTATAATATTTTTAAAGATATTTTTGCAGGGTTCCTAAAGTGAAACAAGAAATGGAAAAATTATGCACCCTTTGTAACTGTTTCTACCGAAGGGGAAACTTAGTTACTTAGCTCTCATATTCTATATAACCAGCAAGGAAATTCATTGGTTCAAAAGCAAGATCACTTGGTACTAAATAAACCATTGTAGATCTTCAAGAAGTGTCAGTTTCCTGTAGCTCGTTTTCATACTAAACACTTGATCCGCACTGTTTTCCAATAGAACTCAGAGTTACCGAAACAGCAAAGAGAGTTACCGAAACAAAAAAATTTTAGTCAGATTAATCGGATCAAAACGCCATGGATGGAATTTAAATTGCCGTATTTAGCAGTTGCAGAGAAAATACTCTAGATCCGAACCAAACCCATTCAGAAATAGTATCCACTTCCGTATAAGGTCTATTTACTTCGAAACGTTTACATACCACATTAGGAGAATATAGGTATATATCCAAAATATGCGTGTTTGTATGTTCGGGAGTGTATAACCCACAATTGCTGCTGCAATATGCTGCAACCGTATTGTGGCACCACATCGAGTGGAGTCTCAAGTGCTTTGACACACTAACACACATCCGCAAAACAATACATTTTTGGACACACTCACACCACGCACACACACCATCAGCTGCCAATTGCCAACAACAACACCAACAATAAACAAGTAAGGAAGAGCTAAGTTCGGGCATAATCGAACATTTCATGCTCTTGCAACTTGCAACAATTGAATCCAGGGTAGTAGCTGCAGGTGAATAAAGCTTGGTAGTCATAATGGGTCTAGAGCCAGTTTTCATCCAATTTTAATCATTTTAAGCGCAAAGTAAGTCTGTAAGTCCCTCATTATTCAGATGCATGGACGATGACAACATCTTATGCGTCGGCGTTACGAAGTTCTGCAGAAGATTTATGATTCTCTGCACATTGACAAAGACAAATAATGCAGTCGATGGAACGATGGGCTGCTCGATATATACATACAAGTAGAATTAATGACGTGTAGAATTAGGAGACAGCTGCTACGCTGGCTAGGTCATGTCGTCTAAATGGACGAAAACGCTCCAGCTCTGAAAGTATTTGACGCAATACTCGCCGCGGGAAGCAGAGAAAGAACAAGAACTCCACTCCTTTAAAAAGATCAGATAGAGAAGGACCTGCACTTGGAATCTCCAATTAACGCCAACCACTGCAAAGGAAAAACGACTGGCGCACTATTGTAAACTCGGATATAATCGACAAAAAAGAAGAAGATACCTTTTCGGTTAATGGCGCTTTGGAGGCGTAGAAGTGGCCGGATAATGCCTATAAGCGATCTCGTGACTTTTTCTTTTGCCAAGGAAGATTGCAGCCTGCACGGACAGTCACACGGATTTCAACTCGCCTTGTCATTCGGATTAATAACCCTTCATCTATCTCGCTTAGTTTTAGGATACATACAACCGTTATGCGAACAAAGCGATTATACTCTGTATCAATATGTTGCAAAAGTATAAACATAAGGGACTAAGCGCGCACTGCATAGAACAAGTCGCTAAAGCAGCACAAAGCGCGAGTTCAACAATCATCTAGTCACCGCGCCATGGTTGCACTCGCAAGCCGAAAAACACGAAAACAAAAAAAACAAAAATGGAAGACCATTCCGCCAAACGCTGAGCCGAATGCGACGCTGTGTTAACCGCCGGTTGTTAGTCACAGGAATTTTTACAGCTTTTGTTATTTGTCTGCGGCGCGTATTGTCTGCCGCGCGAACAAAAACTTTCGCATTTTCAACATTTTCGCGCTGACGTAGCGACGCTTTGCGAAAATGCGCAATATTTATTGCATTTCGCTGCAGCTCGGCACTACAATAAAAAAACAATGAATTTTGCCATTGTTTATGGCAACAGGAATGTGTGTGTGTGTGCGAGAGTATTTGTGTGCGTGTCAGTGAACACATGATTTGCGATCTGAACGCGAGTAGCTGGAAGTTTACCTGCATTTTCGTTATGCGTACAGCGACGAAAGAAATATAGCAACAATAACAACAGCTGCATTATTAAATAACGGCAATCTAGTACATCGAGATAGCAATTAAGCCGGCAGTCAACAGCACATATTTCCATGAAGCTCAGCTTTTATTCATTAGCTCTTTCTTTTTTCTGCGAAAATTTTTTTAATTTGCAAAAGCTTAAAAGTTTAAAAGTTAAGTCCAAATAATGTGTATATATATGTGTAAGCGTCTGTTAACAAGCTGCAAGTCTCAACCGCAAACCCGTCAAAGGATTAAAATCCCCAAAATGTATAACAAAGTAAGCCAATAACCCGAAAGCTTTGCAAAAAATTAATAGACAAACCGTTAAATAGCAAGCAAAAACAAAAACAAACAAACACAGTGAATAGCCAAATATGCTGCAAAACGAAGCTAGGAAGTGCTTTGTGGTCACTTCTGCTCGATTACCGGACAGCGTGTGGAATGTGCTTGCAACAATACAGACACACCTACATATAGACCAATAAAGGTAAATATTAAATGAAATGTCAGGCCGAAGAGGAAATGGCAACTGTGCTCTCAAAAAATTAAGCAAATGAACTATGGTTGTGACTTTTCAAACGGTTCATCGTATGTTCGAATATTGATCGTTTGCATGATGATCAAATATGTTTCAAAAGTGTTTTTAGGATTCTATGCAGATAAAGTCAACGAAAACTTGCCTCGAGCTCTTCCCATTGCAGGGTGGTGGTTTGACTCCAAGTACGCTAGTCACTGAGAGGGAGTCGGTGACGGTGTTTATGGCTCCACTATTAACGGCGATCGGATCATGTCTGAAGTTAATTGCGGTCGAGGTCTGGTCGGCGCATTATCGGGAGTTCAGTGCTCTAACATGTCTGAGCTTCCTCGTCTGCATTTCACTGCATCGACCATATTGCTGCGGCATAGTTAAGGACCGGCCGACTGATTGCCCTGTATGTTGCACACAACAACGTTCCTTTATCTTTTTTTAGGTGTTGCCGGCTAGCGACTTGAGGATTTTTTTTTTTGTTTTTTTGCGGCTCTGTGCTTTGGCAATAAACGCGGTCGTGTGGAGAGTGAAGGAGCACAGGTTACTGAGGTTTGAATGTCATCGTATGCAATATTATGGTCAAGTCTGTACTTCTTCGTCCAGTTTGTCAATATGATCGCTGTAGATTTAGTGAGAAAAAAGTTGGGTTCCGTGCATCGATGAAGCAAGAAAGATGGGAGAGATAGCTGTTTACTCTTAGCACATGCCATCGATTGCATTGCCCGACGTCTTTATCGTGAATTCATCAATCTACGAGGTCATATAAATTTACTCTCTTGGTAGGGGAAGTATACAGACGGGGAGAGGACACCACCCCTGTTTAATTCAATTTATAGTTTTTACTTCGAAACAGTACGTTTGACCGCTAAGGTAGCCCTTAGTCTTCCACCCTGGAGGTAGCGTACATTTTTCAAAGTCCTCAAATAGCGTTATTAAACTACATTTATCAAACGCATTACTGGAGACGAGAAATAGGTTTATGAATATGGCATGAAACAATCTAGCGCATGGTGGAAAATCGGATTAGCGTCCATATTTAAAGGCGATAATCAAAATTTTAATTCAAATAAAGTCCAGGTCAAATTTTATCAGATGTTATGTCAATCTTGGAGTATTGGTTAGCGTCTATCTTAATGGCTATCTCAATAATTTTCCTGAACGACTTTCACTTACTATATATAGGAAAAAATCATCTGAATCATCAAACATCAGAGAAACATACAGACTCTAAACAGCAGCAATCTCACCCAAAAGGTACCATATGGAGGTACACTGCTGTTGACTTGTTATATTTCAATAGTTAAAGAAAGTCATAGCACTAATCAGATTTGTCACATTTATTTGCTTTTTTGTTTTACGTAATGAAACGATCCAAAAAGGTCCTCCTATTTAATATAACCTTTTGGTAACATAGCTGAAGAATGGAAAGTTCCAAAATTTCGCGAAAACTGCCTGGTTAAAGAACTTATTAAGAATTAAATAGCACGAAAGTCCATTCAATATCATAGATAGAACAATATCTTTTAAGTCTATAGTAGCTCTAGTCTAACTTAAAAAATATCGAATTGTAGTCTACTGTTGCAGTGATTTGACTGTGAATAAAACCTAAAAACTATATTCTATACTGAGATATAGTCCGTACATTGACATTATCCTTTTACATCGGCGTAGACAGAGCCGTAGTCGAGTTTACAACAGCACCCCAGTCCGTTTTCTATTTCGCTGTTTGGCGCCAATTGGAAGTTCCAAGTGTAGTCAAGGCCTTCTTTACCTGATCTTTATAACGGAGGTCTTCCTTTTCCTCTTTCTCATATAGCAGGACGGTAATGATGAGTGACTTATCGAGTTTGATCTCTGTTCGTCGAGAGAGGATTTTACTTATCAATTGCCCACTTAGTCCGAAGTAACACCTGTTGGCAAGTGTGGTTGTTGGTGGTAATACTAATTCCAAGATAGACGAAATAATCTACAACTTCGAAGTCATCTATTAACAGTGAGCAAGTCGCGGGTGCGACAACTGTTTTTTTGATTACATGAGATTTTTCATATTGCCCTCGTGCAATGACCTAAGGTCGAAAAAAATCAAAAATTAAAAGAGAAAATTTATTTAATTGTGATCGGATAATTTTTTTGTAAAATTTGGTTTGGGGAAAGAGGCGAACAGATTTTTATGGAACTGAGCGGCTACTCTTCAGAAGGCTCCAATTACAAAACTACTTCAAATATTAAAAACAATTCACTAAGAAAATGGACCAATTTTGCTAAAAACCTCTACCTTGTATAGTGTACATACTATAAGGCCATATAGGTCCCTTTCAAAAAGATATTTTTGCTTACAGGGTCATTTTCCGCTACATACCCGTTAACTATGTAAATTATTACATATAAAACTAACTAAACATATGTATGTAGCTGTAGTATATATTATAAATACTGTATGTTCACAACTAAATATTTTTATTAGGCTATGACTATGTGTGTTTATGTGAAGATTAAACTTCTGCCACCTGCAGTCGTACTAGCAGACAGTTGTAGATGCTGCCAGACAAATTTACAACACGATGTGCTATATATATATATATGGTAGTTGTATTTGTGGCTAACGCAATGTTGCACATTCGCTCAGCCGGTTGCCACAAGTTCCACCGCCTTCAGGAATACTGCTGCCAGGCTGCGGTCACATTTTTCGAATGCCTTTCAAAAATGCGAATTTTTCCACACACATATATATAAATGCACATATGTTTGCCTGTTATGTCGTGTGCAGGTGCAAAGTATGCAAAAGCAAAAAGGTAAACATTTTATTGCCGAAATAGTTGTACTTTAGTGGTATTAAAATGAGATTTTCAACTTGTTTTCACAGTAAATACAAAATAAACTCGAAACTATGTATGTAACTGTAGATTAGTTTTTGGATTGAATGTAAGGCCTGGTTAAATGACTGATACTACTTTGAAACAATTTCATTACAAATAAGAGGAAATTGCAGATTTTAGGAACTTTTTGTAATATTTGTGATTTAACAGGTTTTTTTCATGAAGAAATAAATTTTGCAGATTTTAGTTTTTGTATTTGTTCATTGTTACGATAGAGCGCTTTATTGCAGGCTCGAGGGAAGTAGACACAAAATTGGGAAACTTTTATTATTCTCATATACATAATATTTATTTGAAAAATTTAATATCCAATGTTTTCTTTCCCCTTTTTATTAGTCATGCTTATAAGAATTTAATCATAATATTTTCAAGATATAAAATATATTACTCCGAATAATATTTTTTACTCCTGCAATATTTTGCTCATTTGTTACATATTATATATACACATTTTTTTGTTAATACTGAGATATATGAGAAAAAAGAAAGGAGCTCGTAGATGAGTATATTTGGAAAACTGAGACGCCACAAAAAGCCATTGAACGGAAACATATAGAGTACCTTAACTAAGCATGTAATAAAGATATAAACCCTAATTTTCACAGAGATCGCAGTATATAGCAGTGGAAACATTTTTTAGAAAAGTGGTCGTGGCTCCATATCGCCTAAGCCACTAAGGCTACGACAACGTCCTACCGCCAATATTATAGGAACTCTTTCCGACATTATGAAACTTGATGGAATCGCATGCATGTTGACGATGGACTTGGCAGCGCCTACTTTTTCACATATCTTGATTCCAACTGATTTCAACCAAATTTGTTGCGTGACATTCCTCCGATATTTATTTATGTTACAGTGTGAAAAGGGGCGAATGGATGTCTTAGATGTCAAAGACTACTCTAACGGCGGCTCCTGAACTAGTGCTTAACCAGCTACCTGAAAACTGATCGTCAAAATTGGCAGGGCGACTATAGGTTGCAGAAGAATTTACACTGACCCTTAGGGTACTGCAGCCAGGAGCCTATTTAGCTTTGGTACACTACTATAAAGAATAAATCGAGTTCAGGCTATACATGTATTTGAAGCTTTTTCACATATGGTGGCCAAGTGTCCCATAAAGGAAGGTTTTGTTATTTTACTTGCGATAAAATGATGTTTGAGCTTAAAGTTTAGATTTAATTTTAAAGCACCAGCAGAGGCATTTTTCTATTTCTGGCAGTCGAAATACTAAATTTTTTCCTTAAATGTCTGTGCGCAGTAAGCACATTAGTACACTAATTACGATAACGACTAGTTCCACGCATACATATGAATGCTTGCCACATACAGATGTACTTCAATTGGGTTGCAGGCATTTTATGTTCATCATACGGCAAAATGACAGAAAAAGCATTTGTAGCGAGACTGAGAGATTGCAATTAAAGCACGAAAATGCACGCACACTTATGCAATGCAACATTGAATGCTGAATGCAACATCAAAAACAATAATCACTGTAATCGCATGATGCAATGCCTCCAACACGCAATCTAAAGCAATGCAACGCAACGCAAGGACAAATGAGTCGCAGAGTTTTACGTACGTATGCCCAGCCAGTACATGATGGGCGTGTGTATATGTAGAATGTGTGTAAGTGATGTGGGAGCAGCTGTGGCAGCGAGAAGTGGAGGAAATGTGTTGTCAATGCCAACACCCATTAGAAATGTAAACGCAAAATCAGCAAATCAACACGCACACATCAATGCGCTACGCGCTGCACTGGCTGGAACTGTACTGTTGACGTACAACAACAACAATCGCAACACACCCAACAATTGCAGCATCACGAAAGCATTCATAGCGCCGTCGCAATCGTGGTCATTTTCTATTTTGCCGCCTTCTCTTCGTTGCCACATAAAAGTGGCACACTTTTCAGCTCGTCTGCCAACACGCAAACACACATATAGCTCAACAGAGAATACTAGTACGACATGCGCTACATATGCTACTTTACGCACATATTCTAACTGAACTGACGCGAATAAATATATATCTGTCTGTTCTCACCTAACTCTAGATAGACATATTAATTAAGCGTTTACCAGAAGCTGTCACTCAGAAGTGGCATATTATGGGGAAAATAGAGAGGTAAGAAAGTGTAGTAATTCTGCAATATTTCAATTTAGTAGAAAAGAGTATTTAGCAGCCAAGTTGGATGCATAACACTATTGCACTCTCTAAATTGGAGTGCACATGAGTTCCTTTTTCTTTTAAGACTCTTTGAAAGTGCCACTCTTGAGTTTCACGAAATCAATGAATAATGAAAATTATACTACGTTTCCAGGTAATAACAGATCTTTAATTAAATTCATATCGAAGGAGCCTTGTTATCAAAGTATGGTAAGTATACGTACTCTTGTCAGTAGTTTTTTGTTTAACCACCGTGTACTCTTCCTTTAATACCATCTGATCAAATTTGATTCGGACTGACATAAACAAACAAGAAAACAAGTAAGGAAGGCTAAGGCCGGGTGTCACCGAACATTTTATACTCTCGCATGACAAGTTTCATCAAGATAGCTCAATTTTTACTCAAGTTAGAGCTTGCACGGACGGATAGACAGACATCCGGATTTCAACTCTACTCGTCCCCTGATCACTTTGATATATGTAATCATATATCTGACGATATATACCGCAACTTTATTGCGAGAGTACAAAAATGATGCCCTCTGAATTACATGAAAATATTTGAGAGATCACCACAATTTTTCCACAAGGGATACCTCAGCTCAAATACCGTGTTTGTGTGAAGTTTTATTCCGCTGTCATCATTGGTTGATAACGTATATATTATACAGGGAAGGCATCAGATGGAATTCAAAATAGCGTTATATTGGAAGAAGGCATATTTGTGAACCGATTTCACCCATATTTCGTACATGTCATCAGGGTGTTAAGAAAATATTATATACCGAATTTCAATGAAATCGGTTGTAGTTCCTGAGGTATGGTTTTTGGTCCATAAGTGAGAGACGCCACGCCCATTTTCAATTTAAAAAAAAAAAWGCCTGGGTGCAGCTTCCTTCTGCCATTTCTTCCGTAAAATTTAGTGTTTCTGACGTTTTTTGTTAGTCGGTTAACACATTTTTGTGTTTTTCAACATAACCTTTGTATGGTGGGCGTGGTTATTATCCGATGTCTTCCATTTTTGAACTGTATATGGAAATGCCTGAAGAAAACGACTATAGTAGTTTCCGAGATATGTACAAAAAGCTTAGTAGGGGGCGGGACCACTCCCACTTTTCCAAAAAAATTACGTTCAAATATGCCCCTTTCCTAATGCGATCTTTTGTGCCAAATTTCATTTTAATATCTTTATTTATGGCTTAGTTATGATACTTTATATGTTTTCGGTTTTCGCCATTTTATGGGCGTGGCAGTGGACCGATTTTTCCCATCTTCGAAATTAACCTTCTTATTGAGCCAAGAAATACCAAGTTTCATCATGATATCTCAATTTTAACTCAAGTTACAGCTTGCATGGACGGATGGACAGACGGACGGACGGATAGACAGACATCCGGATTTCAACTTTACTCGTTACCCTGATCACTTTGGTATATATAACCCTATATCTAACTCTTTTAGTTTTAGGACTTACAAACAACTGTTACGTGAACAAAATTATATAAAAGTATAAAAATTGTATTAATAGTAAATTGCTAAGTCTATGCCTAAGTCTATAACTATGTAAAATTCACCGTATATCTCATACAGTTCATCATTCTATTGACTACGGTATTCACCGTTGCCAAATTCGCAAAGGACCATAAATCTTCGGCGTAAATTTTAATGCCAGATCCAAGATAAACGGAATTATCTACATACTCGAATTTAGGACTGTCAGCAGTGACGTAGGAGCTATTTCGTCTTACTGAGACACATTTGTTTCACTGCAAGTTGGACAAAGCAGAAAACACACCTAACGGCGCAGTTGTTATGGCCAATGATATCGATTGTATCTTCTCTATTTAACTTTATTTATTCTCAAGAAGAAGATTCTCCGCGTGTAGATAGAAGAATTCGCACGATAGGGAATCGCCTTTTCTGAAACCTCGTTTGGTATCGAACGGCTCAGAGACGTCCTTCCCGATCGTGACGGTGCTTTTGGTGTTACTCAAGGTCAGCCGAATTGGTTTTGCGGGTATACGAAGTTCAGACATAGCGGCATAAATACAGTTCCTTTTCGTGCTGTCAAAAGGTACTTTTATAATCGACGAAGAGGTGGTGAATGTCGATTCTTTTTTCATGGGTCTTTTACAAGATTTGGCGAATGGTGAATGTCTAGTCGGTTGTTGATTTTCAAGGTCTAAAGCCACACTGATAAGTTCCGATCAATTTTTTGACGCTAGGCATTAATCTTTCACATTGTAAGCTCGATAGTACCTAATTTGCAATGTTGACAAGGTTTATCCCACGGTAGTTGACGCCGATTGTCTCCCATTTTGTGGATTGGACAGAGCACTTGAATTCGAACCGTCAGACGTAATTTCGTCCGACCATATTCTACAAAGAAGCTAATGCATGCTCCTTATCAGTTCTTCGCCGTCGTATTTGAATAGCTTGGCCAGCAAATCCATCGGCCTCCGCCGCTTTGTTGTTCTTCAGGCGGGTAATTGCTATTCGAACTTCTCCTGGTCGGGCAATGGAGCGTTCGCCCCATAATCATGGATTGAGGAATCGGATTCACCACCTCTTGGTGTTATGCTTTCACTGCCATTCAGCAAGTTTGCGCAAGTGTTCTCTCCATAATTTCTGTATGCTCTGGGCATCAGTCTCTAGATCGCTTCTGGAGGTTCTACAAGAGTAAGCTCCGGTCTTGAAACTTTCTGTTTGTCGCCACAACTTTTCGTAGAAGTTACGAGCATTCTTGCTTCCCCCTACTGTCGAAAAATATCGAGTCTTTGGTATAATTTTAAGTTTAAAGCATAATAATTAGAAAGTATACCTCCAGAAGAACTATATGTAAATATCACTGTTTGGAAGTAGGTGCATAGGAACGCAATCACTCAGCGAGCATTATCACCGATTCACTTTGTTGAATGAGCAATGAGCGGCAACTATTTGAAATTTCTTAACGGTATATGTTGCAGTCGATTTTCGTTCACTGGAAATTTTCTGTTATTCTGCCACCATTTTTTAATATTTACGACCAATGTTTCAGATGTTTACATACACACAAACACACCCACACACACACACACACACAGAGTGTCTTGAAAAAATGTTTGACAGGCAACAACATGCGCTACACAAACAAAGCATTCAGTTGTAAGCACACACGCACAACCGCCATATATTTACCACGGCACAGCCTACATTTCGTCCACCTTCCACCACTCCCCCTGCGGCGAAACACTTTTGCTCATTGCTTTTCCGTTCGCCTGTCGCTTGGTTGACAATTGGTCGAGCCGCCGACATTGGTAGCAGAGCGCGAAACTTTTCGTCGCCTTCCATACACCACACTCCACCGCTCATGGCCGCACGCCGACGTATATCGAAGTCGCTCATAGTTGTGAGCTGCGAGTTGAGGAGTGGAAATTCAATTTCACAAATTGGCAGACTTCGACTGCATATCCGCAGGAGCGTACGTGTGTTGTTGGTCGCAAGTTGGCCGTGCCGACGCATCGTACAGCTGCAGCGGAAAGCGGATGTGCCGACGGCCGTCGCCATCCGCGTTATCGTCGTGACATATTGCATCGCGTTGCATTTAGTAATTGCAAAAGTTATGAATGCAACTGGCAGTCGTGCTTTGCTCTTTATTGCCAGTGCTGCTGCCTTTGCTACCACTGCTGATGATGATGAAGCTCCGCGGCGATGTACTTATTCGTACTTACACATAGTGCGCGTAGGCACAAGATTTTCAATATTCATTGAGGATGGTCTGCATTCGTGGATTTACAGACTTATGACCTAAAGGAAAATTGAGAAAACTTGAGGGAAATACTTTGATAAGTGGATGGCCAAACTTTTCCTACATCTTGTTTGGCTTAATGTTATATTGATGCCTCGGAGGTATTAAAGAAATGTCATAAATAGACCCGAGGTATCTTTTTTAGAACTCTGAAATTTTTTTATCAATTGGTGAAAGTCGGGTTCATTATCTGATATATGACTGCAGAATGCCAGCAATACTACGGCGATCTTTGTCGATTTCAAGCTGTTAAGTTTTCCTAAAAAAAAGGCGCATTCAAGACCATCTGTCTTATTCTTTGCATCACAGTTTTGACCTTCCCAGCTCATCTGCTGATACCGCATTAAATTCTTTCAGGCTTACAGTCCTTGATTTCATTCGGACGATGCTTCCAGTAAAGCCGTTCTTCATTAATTTACGGTTAAACTACACGATATTCTCTCTTTGCCTGATCATACTTTCCATATAAGTTAAGTTAACATAGAATCCCTACAATCCCATCAAGACTTGAAGCTCTAGTTTTGCTCAGATATGATACTCATAGTTAGGTGTTGGAACATTAATTACATCATCTCTAATTACGAATTCCAACATATAAGTAGTATTCATGAATTTATTTAATTTTCCTAAACTCCTTTAAAAAGATTAGAGAAATTCTACTGCTTATATGGCAATTAAATAAAGGATGTGTAAGTTCAATATGATTTCATGGAAGAAACCTAAAGAGATGGTACAGTCAAACTAATTCGTAACAAATGGACTAAATACATTTCACCGCTTCAGACTGAATGGTCAAATACAACAAATGGGTTTAGTTTTTCGAGCTTGCGAAGAGACAATATTTGAATGCGCAATGTGGAGTTATTTTGCATCGTTATTTTCATTTCGAAGCAAACAGAGAAACAAATGTTGGAAACATAAAAAATTCCTTTTATGTGATTTCCTTTCATAATTTTCCAGTTGAATTCCAGGAGCCTACCTCTGACGATCCCATCAACCTTGATACCTTTATTCTATCGATTTTAGATCCTTGTTAAACCTCTCTCTCTCTCTCTCTATTCCTCACTATAATTTTCTAATTAACCGAATATTTATCCAAATGATTGAGGAGATAATCTAATTTGGTACTCATATTTGCTCCAAGAGTCCAAAAATTTGTGATAGTGTACATTAGTGTTTTGTAGTCACCTAAGGCATTTTCTACGATCAACAAAAACCAGATACCTCCACATTTTTTTATTAAAACATTGTAAATAATGTTTCATACATTTTCATTAAGGATCCTGAAAGTAGAGAACACGTGATGTTTTTATATGGTACCCTAAAACAATCAAATATCTTAATACTGTCTTTATAACTTTTCACCTAGTGCAATTTCCTACAGGTGCGTATATACTTTATATACAAACAATCATAAGTGAAATGATTTTTCATTGCGCAAAAATCTGATTGCATTTGTATTTGTATTGCATGCTCCAAATAAAAGCCTGAAATAACCGATTTAATGGACGTGAATTCCACAAAAGTTGTCAGTAAAAGTCGGCGGCACTTTTCAGAAAATAATGTAAGTAAGTGAATAAAAATTCCAACACATACTCATGTACAACAACATGCGAGAACTTATACATATATGAGTGGGAATATGCCTTGATATTAAAAAAAAGTAGTCGTTATTGTACGGATAGAAAGCACGTCTTATGACATTTAAACTAATGTGATCTTTGTGGAAATATATGGTATAGGTATATTGATGGATATAAAGGAAGGATATGGCATGCACGACTTAATTTGAATTTAATATCGACTTACATGTTCTCAAACCAAGTATAACAATATGATTTTCAGAAATTCTCATTTTTCCAAGTTAACAAATATTTTTATAACATATATTACAATTTTAACATAGATGGTCAATATTCTTGAGGAACTCTGAGCAAAGCTCAATTACGTATTCAATAGAAGATTCTTTGAGGAAATATTTAAAATGGCTACTTCTAAAATCTTGTTTTATTACTACTTAGTGACGAAATTTGGATCGACGTATATAACCCTAGACTAACCTTAATTATTTAAAATGAGGCAAATTCTAAAAAAGTTTATGAAAAAACTAGATCAGTTGCACTTCAGGATTAAATTACACAATTCCTTATCCAAATGAGAAAGATACACGGAAGACATATGCTGGGGACAGAAGAATAAGTCTTCTTCCCAGCGATTTAGAACAAAATACACATTAAACCTTCAAAATTTCAAAGATTAGTGGAGCATCTGGAACCCAAAAGCCAAGACGAAGAGTACTACGACTTTACTTATATGCCAGAGTAAAAGTGGTTTCACAGCTCGCTGCTATTTATAAAGCAGCGGAGCTAGCCTCTTATGCATCAGAAGGCAACTAACTACAGAGTTTACTTCTAACTAGATAGATAGCCAAGTAACAATCAAAGTAGCTAACTCGTTTTGAGTCTTGCAAAGTAGAGCTGCAGTGGAGGTATCGTTCGAAGCAATCGACTTCAACTCTACTGCGCGACAGGTCATAAAGGCTTCGACGGCAATAAGATGTGGTAGTGGACAAGAATGCCAAGAGTAGTGTAAGACTGTTACCCGAAAACGTGGCAATCTACCTAGATACAAAACTGCAAAATTCGTCTCTAAAACGGTAGATCAAATATATACAAAGTACATACTGGTACTCGACAGAAGGGACTGTAGAAACATGCCCATTGGTCACAGTATAGTCACGGCAAAAGCCTGCAGAATGGGGTTGATAGATCGAGAAATCTATGGGAAGTGCCAAGCAATGGAAACAACGTCTCTTGTGCACTTGTCTTTACTGGCATAGGTACCGTTAGTGAGGCCACAGAGCGTGACTCATTAGCCTATCAAACTAACTTCACCTCAGGATAATCCAGGTATAAAGATTATATGTCTTTCGAAATTCACACTTACATTTTTAATGTTACTTCGAAAACTAAGCATTTTTTTAACATCATAACAAGCTTAACTCAATAAATTCCAATTTCAACCTTTCAGTTATTTTTACTTCTTATAATTGACAGCTATTTAAATCACTCACCTTAATTTCGCGACTTTTCGGCACGCTTTACATGGTCTACTCCCTTCTAAAAAAAATCGTCATTCAATTCAAGTAACCGATTTATTTTTGCGGATTATTTTAGGGTAAACACCATGTAGTAGTTTAAAATTTTTGTAATTTGTAATTAATAGGCAACATTTGCTCCCTGCAACCGCCATAACCGACTAACGAAAGAAATACGTGATTATGAATTTATGCGTCAAAAATATCAATTTCAGTTAAAAGTATCCTTGATAAATCACTTTAGAAGCCGAGTAATGAAATATTCCCCGTCCAGACATTGTCAAGACTTGAAATTCTCTCAGCTGTAAGAGAAATTGTGGCGTATCAATCAACTTTTCTTTAAGCTATTGAATAGAGTGAAATAAATGCGAATTTTCCCATTGAAATTTACGCAAAAGAAGTCTGGTATATGGTATATGAATTATTTGTTTAGACAGGTATTCATACATATTTGTGTAATGTGTGCCAATCTATTTTTAAAGGCAATTCTGCAAAATACGGGAAGAGCCCTGAATAAGTAGTGAAAAATTAAAGCAAAAACATGAAAAAGCGTTGAATTATTTTTATTTCTTTCTAGTCTTGTGGTTTGATATAAGCAACCTTCAAATCGACTTAAGTTTACATAATAATAAAAACAGAACTTAATATATCTGGGTCAAGTTACAAAAATAAGAAGAACTAAATAACTCCACTTCAATCGGTTTAAGAACAGTTACAGCGGTAACTGGTTAGGCCGGCGATATTTGATATCATTCGCTTTTTTAGTACCACTTTCCCAATAGGATAAATTGGATCTGATGGTGAACGAAGATACGACGACATATCTACTCAAATAAATATTTAACCCTGGACTTTATAATGTAAAGAAGTCCTTCTTTGGAAACATAAGATTCTCTCATGGTAAAGAAACTAACACTATATATGTCTAAGTAAGTCTCTCTTTAGCCCACCTTAATTTAAGATATAGATGCATGTCTACTACTTCTGCTCTAAACCGCATGAAACCAAAACTGAAACGACTTCAGGAGGAAATGAAAAACGTTTTCTGCTTAAGACAGCCTAAATGAAGAAAGACTTTGACTGTGACTTAATAATTTGACAGCAGTGTGCAATATGAACAACAGCTATTTCTGCTATTGTGAGCACTTTGAAGATGATGTCAAAATGTAAAAATACTGCGACCAACGAAAAATCAGCTAGAGGATTTCTTAGAAAGAAACGAAAATTAATAAAAAGAAAAACAATCGGAAGTCGATAACTTTTCTCTAAGAAACCAAGCTTTAGCACGAAACCGAGTTTTTATGTCTGCAACGAAATGTCGTATTTCATCCAAAAATCATATTTTTAAAAATTAACTCCTTCTGTACCTTGGTAACAAATCAACTGCTCATCTTCGACAAACAAAAAAAAATATTTTAATACGAATCTTTATTATTTTTTGTATATCTATTTTTTCGAATTAGTGGTTTTTCGGCTTCTGCTCATATTGTTCGACAGTTTCGTACTCACTTTGATAAACCTATGTTTCGTCACCATTAGTGATGCGTTCGATGAACGTAGGGTCCAGCCATATTGTCAAACATCTCTTTTGCGACTTTTACTCGAAGTCATGTTTTAAAAGGGGTATTTTTGTACGACTTCAACATTGACGCACTCCATGCTCAAAACATTAGGGGTTATATACAGTTAGAAAGCCGAAAAGAGCGAGTTTTTTAGATTTTTCTTCTGAGAAAACTTTTAAAGTTGCAAAGATGTTTTTAAGATGCAAAAATTGGTATACATATTATGGTATATTTTAAGACTTCGTGTTAAATCTAGTAACTAATCGAAAGAATTATCAAAATAAAATTAGTCGACCAAATAGATTTTTGACCACAATTTCACTATTTTGAGAAAAACGCATTTAAAGTTTGGAACGTACTTCCAAATACTCTGAAACGCCTTTTCAAATTTGCGTGTAACTTAAATATTCACCGGAATTATATGAATTTTTCTGTGTGTATTTTTAAATACATATACATATGTATATTAAGAAAATAAAATAAAAAATCGAGTTTTGGAAAATTCTAACTATATGTACCCTTAAAGGCGGATTGAACAAAAACTATTGATTTTGCTACTTTTTTTGCCAGTTTTTTGGAAACTTTTCAAAAAATATAAAAGGTTCCATTGCGCGATAGCAAATGATGTTAAAATTTTCTCTCCAAATTGGAACTAGATAATTTCTAAAATCTTCTTTTGAGAGTGGAAACCGTTTTGAAAGACACCATTCTGAAAAAAACGCGTTTAAAGATTGGAGTTGCTATGTTAATAATTTGAATTTCGATTTCAAAACTTGAGAAAATGTTTATTATAATGTATACTATCCGATAATGCAACAACACTTCACACTGAGACGACCCCTTTAATTAAGTCGTTCCATAAGAGTTATTCAGATCTTTTGCTCTCTCTCTAAGGTCAACACGACTATTTCGACTTTTTACTTTTGCGATGTTATCATCTTTAACAGAGGTAGATAGAAGACCGCAAGAAGCAATTTCCAATGACCTCACGACACAGACTACTTCTTCAACAGTTTTAAAGTTTCCATAGCCGTGTTCCTGCCTAACACACATTAATTTGCATATGGAGATCAAACAAACATGAAAAAAGTTTAAACAACATGTTCGAGTCAAATTTGGTCAGATATTATATGCGAGCATACCTTTTGTAAAACATACAGAATACATACATATGTTCGTAAACTAAAGAATGATCCATTTCGAGGTTACTCACTTTTTTAAAGAAAAAACACAGAAACTTCACATTTAATGGGAAATGTTTATTATCGTACGAAAGTATATTCTTTGGAATTTATTTTTTGAAGATTTTGTCGTTCAAATATTGGCCGCGGCTACGTCCCAGATGGTTCATCCAAATGTCGGCGAAATCACGAGCTTCAATTTCAGGCATCAAATAGTCGGTTACGTTTACACCGGCATCGTTTTTGAAGAAATATGGATCGATGATTCCACCGGCCCACAAACTGCCCTAAACCTTTGTTTTTTCTAAATGAAGCGGTTGAATCTTTTCGTGCGACATTCTGAGTTGCTGCGAACGGCGCCACGACATGCTAGACGTGGTCTATTCGGTCGAATATTATCCAATAATGAATGCTGGGTCTCAAGATGTTGTTGCAAATAGTACGTTCAGTGGGCCGATTATGTTGCCCATAAGTTGAGCGAAGTGTGCGAAACACATTTTTTGCAGAACGTGAATTTTCTAATAAAGTTAAACGTTTGGTTAACATTGTTCAGGATAGGTCTTCTATGCTGAAATGCCAAATAATAATGAACAAAACAAAAAAACAAAAAAGGCTATGGGAAAAAATACCTCTACTTGAATCACCCGATGCGTGTACGTTGTACTTACGGAATTATAACAGCCTAATGTACTGCCTTTATTATAATTCAAAGCAAACTCATTTGCGCAACAATATAATCTTTCAGCAAACGCATTTGCAACTTTTCACCACATAATGATTATACGTATATAAATAGGTACATATATATGTATACATACATATATGCTTATGTGAGTAATTCCGCGGTAACACTTCGATTACGCCCTAACCCTCACCAGCTCGACTCAATGCCGCAAAGGTGTGTTTACGTGTGCGTATTTGATGTGTATTTCAGTGCGTGGGCGAGTTTCCTCGCTTGTGTTTGTACCTATGTATACACATATGTGTATGTTTAGTGAAGAAATGCTCATTTATTGTGATTGAATTTGGTTTGTTTGGTTTTTGTTACGTTTGTCGTGTATCGTGTAGTCGCGTTGACGGTCGACCGGTCGCTAGGAATTTTCCGTTGCCACTTTGGTTGCTGCTACAGCCATCGCCGGCGACTCCGCAACCATTGCCAACGCCAATTCGTTGTTATTGTTATTGCTATTGTCATTTCTATTTCTTTGTTGAAAATAAAATTAAATGTTCAAAACACACCCCCCCCCCCTGCGGGTAGGGGGGACCCTCCGGGTTCGAGGGGAAACCGGTTATACCCGCGGCAAGGCATGCCTGTCGTAAGAGGCGACTAATAGCCATATGCACTATTTCTGACATTACAGGTCTTGGTTTGCTGTCAACATGGTCTGGGTCAGAAAAGTGCTATAATATTCTGCTGGAAGTCAAATTCTAAGCTTTTTATATTTATATCACAAAATATAAAGCATTTGTCACAGCTACAAATGTAACCAGTCATTGAGTTTATGGGGACTCAACTGGTAGTAGCAAAAGCTACAAAGTCAGACCAAAGACTATAACCTGGTACCACGGGTAGCAGTTAGCCCTTGGAGATAACTCCAATCTGCTCATTGGGTTTGGATCTTTTTCGGAGGTTCGTGGGGCTGTGGTTTAAGCCTAAATGCAGAAAGGGCATTTTGTCCAATGTGGAGTCGCACTGCGGCCGGGTGCCGGACCCAAAGTACGGCAGAGGTTTTAGATGGGCCTCGAACCCGACCAAGGTGACTACGGTGTCCTTATCCACCCGAACCAATTGGAACCAAAAATTAAATGCAAAATGCATTGATCTACGTGCTTCTAGCTATAGAAGGTACCGTGAGGTTAGTCCTTCGCAGGCAGGTGCTCACGTAAACTATAACCACGACATTCTGTTCCAAACACACCTACATAGATCCCTTGATCAGCTTGTCGCACAAAGTCAAGCGGTCGTGGCAAATCGGACTGCTCGGCTTTTGCAAAGATCTCAATGCAAACAAGCAAAGTTGTTCATGAACATTTATACGTGTGTATGTGTGCATTGCACAGTCTTTGCCCTGCCACTTCGCCAATCCCCAACCCCCCACCCCCGGCTCCCMGCTACATGCTTGATTGTTTGGCGTTTTGTCGCACAGCACGTAGTTACAATTCGCCTCTTCACATAAGTATATATGTGTGTAGGTATGAGTATATGTCTACATGTGTTACCTTTCATGTGTAAATGTGTCCTTTGGGCTATGCAAAAATGCTGTTGATTTCCATCGAAAGGTTCTTATCAAGAAATAAGCACACAAACACAAAAACCAAAACAAATGCACACACCAATGAGCAGTCATAACTGTGTGTGCGAGGAGTGTGCTGTAAGTGCCATTGATTGTATTGATCAAAAGTACACAATTATATGTACATATGTACATATGTATATGTGTTTGAGCTAACGTATGTATGTATGTTTGTAGTCTGTGTATTGAATTTCGTTCCAATTTGACAATCAGTTGTGCACAATTTCCGATTTTATTTTGCCATGGAGAGTAATATACTATACCTTTTCACACACACACACATACTCAGGCATATGTACATAGACACTATAACACATATGCATCACTGCATTCATACGCATATTAAAATTTGATTTGCTGACAAATATTGCATGTTGTTTATTGTTTCAGTCGTTTCCACACACATACATACACGCACACGTATACATGTTCTTTTTATGCCAGAAGCCAGAAGCAAGAAGACAAGACACACGATAAGAAATTCGACATGTATATTTTTCAGGTAGTCATGGTCATCGTACATATCTAGCAACGGTTGTGAAATATTTGGTGTTTGGAACGAAATTTTGGGAATAATGTCTACATAACTGTTATTTAGTAAGTCAATGACTTCTGAAAATATGTTTTCTTAATTATTTACATAAGAAGTAAGAGGTTAGTGGTAGTTATAATTTAAAAAAAAAAATGTTCCTTTCTTTTCTGACAATGGAATGTCTGTCAAAAATGGACCCATATATCTAATACAACGATTTTCGAACTTCCTGGTCGCTTTATACTGCATATAACGGCCAACATGTGAGTTGCATCAATGAAAATCAGAGATCATATTTTACTGAAAAGAGTGTGTGACTAATATGTATAAAATGGGGAGAAAACTAGGTTCTAGCCCAAACTTATGACATGTGACTTTACTCCATATACTTGGTAATGATATATGAGGTACCATAAGAATATCAGGGAACATTTCATTAGTATGTCGTATATTAGCAGTACAGGGTTTGTCCGGAAAGTAATAGAACTGAGTCGATTTAAAATAATTTATTGAACCAATTGTTACAATTCTTTAAAAACTTTCAAAATAGGCTCCTTCTGCGTCGATACAGCGCTGCCAACGGGATTTCCAAGGATTGAAGGCGTCACGGAAGACATTCTCCGAAGTAGCCTTGAGAGCCGAGATGCATGCTGTTTGGATCCTTTCGGCGACCTTTTCAGCCAAGCAAACCAAAACAAAGATCATACTCAAAGATCCATGACTCGTCACCTGTGATTACGTTATTAGAAAATTGTGGGTCACTTTTACACATGTTCAAATTTTCTTGGCACTCTTCCACTCGGGGCAATTTCTGATCGTCAATGAGCACTTTTTAGATGATCCCACCTTGCGCATGTTCAAGTGCTCCGTCGCAATGTCATGAATCACAGATTTTGATAAATTTAACATCTGGTCAATTAAATGAACACTTAGTCGAAGGTCTGAGTTCAAAACTTTGCGCAAACGCGTCACATTCTCGGTGTTCATCAGCGACCTCTTCTAGGCCCTCCAAAAAGACGTGGTGCCACCCAAAATACATCACTTTTTACTAAAGCAACATCTGCGTAAGCCTGCTTGATCGTATCAAACGTCGCTATTGCAGATTTACTGAGTTTCACACAGAATTTAATCGCGTACCTCTGCTATAACGAATGTTGCATTTTCGGATTGCTCCACTCACAGAAACACGTCGCGCGAAAATGTTTGTCTCTCCATGTGCACGGAGACAACTGACCAGGCGCTCGGTCGTTAGCTCGAAACGCCCTCCACTGAATCCAGTCGACGCGCGCACACTCGGAAATACAGTCGGGGAGGAAGAAAGTCAGTCCTATTACTTTCCGGACAAACCCCGAATATAGTTTTGGCAAAAATAGATAAAATCGGGTAGATACTGCCCCACTCCAATATACTTCATTATTTTCTGACAAACCCTATGTCAAATATGTCGATTAGTGTATAATTATATAATTGCTTGTATTCGGATCCATTGATTGACTTTTTGAACTTTAAAGTATTTCCCTGACTTTGAATCTTGCGAGTTGCAAGAGTATAAAATGTTCGGTTACACCCGAACTTAGCTCAACCTTACTTTTATGTTAGGTGCTACGTTATCTATTAATAAAACTAATAGTATGATTGATTTTAGAAGAATCTCCAAAGTTTAGTAATGGTCACCGCAAGGAGCTTCGGTTGCAATTGGATCAACAGGAGCAGGCATGAATTTTATAATTATTGATTTTACTTTTTTACTTTTATATAATAAAATAATTTACTAGCAAAAAACAAAACAGCATTGTGATTTTTTCAGTCTCTACACCACACCGCCTACACCGCATAATCAGTAACGTCAAAAATCAAGAAGTAAGTAAGTAAAATAAAAGACAACCCGGTTCAGTAACTTCTATAATTCAGCGGTAAGTGTTGAAACCCTACTCCCAGATGTTTTTGGAATTCAAAATTACGGACTATTCGCTAACTAGAAATTAAAGCAAATTTATCTTAGTTGAGACGAGTGCGACCCACATCAACTGCTTGTAAACCACAATATTTTTCAAGATGTTCAACTTTTGAGAGGATGACACGGTTACACTGTTTCTTGAAGCACTTCAAGAAGTCATTTTTTTAGAAAGTCTATTTATCATGGAGAAAGTGGCTCATGATATAAGCCTATGAGAATCATTGGAATATAATGAGTTATAGAGAAGATTAACTTTTAGAAAACATTTAGTAATAGGCGAAAATTGAGAAAGTAATAATCTAGCAACTTTCTGATTGATCTTAAGCTTGAAATTATAATGTACCTTCCAGCAAATGTTAACTAATTATTAATATTATTTTCAAAATATTGTAAATAAACTGAAATGGGCACAAAATGATGTAAAAATTTCCGGAATATTTCTGTTTTTCCAGATTTTTCAAATATTATATATTGACATATGAGATGACGTAGTCTGTACTTATTCCCTTTCACTTAACAGCTGGCACTGAAACCAAAGTTTCTTTGCCAGCACTCTACTCGCACAACTATGAACACTCACAAAATACACTCTCACTCAAATTTCCTTACTTTTCACCAAGTAATTAATTTCTATTCTATAAATTACAAAAGAAAACAAAATTGCAATTTATGAATTATCAGGTCTTCAACGGAAACAATATCCGGCAGTTAGTTTCATTTATACATATGTATGTATGCATCTCGAGACTATTGCCATAGTTCGAAACAGAGCTTAAGTTGTGTTAAGATATTTGTGTTTACTGAAAACTTCACAATTTTTCGTTTTGAACACCGTTGTAGAGCTGAAGAAGCTACAAAGTGGCATTATCTAATACACAACATTCGTTTTATGAAGCCCAGTAGGAAGCATCGGTGGCTCTATAAAATATATATAATATATACAAACATATGTATATATGGTAAATGGTTAGCGTGTCGCCTTAAGTCAATTTAGCCACGTCCGTCTGTCCATCCATCTGTATATACGGGAACTAGTCTCTCAATTTTTCAGATATCGGTCTGAAATTTTTCGCAATTTTTTTTCTCTCCAAGAAGTAGTTTAAATGATGGATTCGTCGATTGCAGACCAATATAGGATATAGCTGTAAAACATATTTACCAATAAAAAACATAATAAAGGTCTTTTTATACTATTTTATTAAATAATAAATGCATACGTGAAGGGTATTATAGCTGCGATTCAGACGAAATTAAAGTTTTTTATTGTTTTGTTTCCGATAGGAGGCGTCCCCCGCATTACTCTCATCACAGAGACCCCTTTCAAAAAGGTGAATAAGAACTGGCCCCATAGCCGCCATTTTGTATCAAAAAGGCACTTACCTCTTGCTACTATAAAGCTCTTATTAAAAAAATTAATAGTTTAGCTTCTGGTGCAAAACTTGTAAAATCTGACTTACATCATTATAGTAATAAGCAATAAGCATACCCAAATATAGCAACACAAACTAATTTTCAGCGCATATATGTATGCATGTATGTACATAAATCGTTACATATTCACATGTGGCCAATGGCGATTCATATTGCCCTTCTTCAAAGTGTTGCATTTCTCATCTCCGTTTATTAACTGTACTTAATTAGCTGTTGTATTCGCCGCACTCAATCAAATCTGCATATTTGGCTGCACATATGTATGTATATATGTACGTATGTATGGAGATGTAGATATTTATTGTCATGACACATTGTATGTAGACAGTTCTGTCCAGCACCGTAATAGAAAACTAATATCTTGTTAAACAACATTTTTGGGGGCTTCTACTGACACCCACAACATCCAAACACGCACACACTATCATGCATGAACATACATATGTGCATATGTGCTTGTTTGTATGTGCATAGAGCGATTGTGACGTTTTGTTTGGTCTGGTTTCCAATTTAACCAATTTAATTCGAAAATAATTGCTCGAATTATTTGTTAGAAATGTACAAAGCATCGTTATGCTTGATTGGCTGTACAACAACAACAACAACACATTTTCGTGGTCAAATTTCCTTGTTGCCTGCTATTTTGTAATGCTCTTTTAATTATATCGTATTATTTTTTGCATTGTGAGCTCAACACAGAGACAAATGCACATCTATTAATATGAAATTATTTTTTGCTATCAGGATTTTTTTAGAATTTATGCAACAATACATTATTAGCATCTCCGAGAATTTTTGGTTGAGGATTGTTGTTATCAGGGCAACGCAGAGATCTCATTATTTAAATACTACAATGAGAAAAAAATAGTAAGACTCTGTTCACAATATTTAAATTCTTAATTTATTCTTCAGAATTTATGTCATCCTCCTCAAAGTAATCTCCCTTGGCCGGAATATAAATGTGCCAACGTTTCTTCCAATCGAAACAGTTCCTAAATTCAACTTCCGCAATAGCTTCAATTCACGTAGAGATTCACTTTTCTATTGATTCAAGACGGTTTCCTGAAATGCGTTTGCTGATTAGGCAGAAGTTGCGCGGAGCTAAACCAAGCGAATACGATGGTTGCACGAAGAACCAATGCAGTATGCGACCTGTCATTAGTTGTGGGCGCATAATTTCGGCTTATTTTTACGAAGAGCTTCGAGTAAACGACGCATAACACTCAAATAGTATTCCCTGTTGACACTTTGGCCAGTCGGAAGACATTTGGAGTACACCACACCTCGATGATCGTCAACAAAACCTTGATTTTGGACCGGCTTTGACGTGGTTACTTCGGCTTCGGCTCACCTTTGCCATGATATTCTGACGATTAATCGTTTGTTTCCGGGTCGTAATCATAGATCCAAGACTCATCGCCAGTAATAACACGTTTCATGACATCCTGGTAGTATTGTTTCTCAGACGAATTTTTCGAAAAAATTTAGTGAATTTGGAACTAATCGTGCTTCAAGTTTTTTTAAACCCAAATGATATTTCAAAAGGGTTTTCACTGATCCTTCCGATATGTTTATAAATATATAAATATAAAGATATCAGGGTTTGTCCGGAAAGTAATAGGAGCGTGCACACACCGACTGGATTCGGTAGAGGGCATTCCTAGCTAACGAACGAGGGGCTGGTCCGTTGGCTCCGTGCACCTGGATAAGACAAACATTTTCGCACGTCGTCTTTCTGTGAGTGGAGCAAGCCGAAAATGCTGCGTTCGTTATAGCAGAGGTACGCGATTAAATTCTGTGTGAAACTCGGTAAACCTGCAACAGAACGTTTGATATGATGAAGCAGGCTTACCAGATCCAAAGTTAAAACGATGCTCATTATCTTTTTTGACATCAAAGGTATCATCCGCCATGAACAAACCGTCAACGCCAACTTTTACGTGGAAGTCCTCAAGAGATTCAAACGAAAAGTTAATCGGGTCCGGCAAAACATCGCAGCCGATTGGAAGCTGCACCATGACAACTCGCCGGCTCACACCGCTTTTCTTGTGAACAGCTACCTAACCAAGGCCGGCATCCCAATGCTTTCGCAGCCACCCTACAGCCCAGATATAGTCCCCTCGGACTTTTTTTTTTTCCTTGCCTGAAAAGACCGCTGATATTCAAGCATTTCTAGACGACAGAGAGAATCCAAGCAGCATGTACCTCGGACGTAAGGCTATTCCGGAGAATGCCTTCCGTGACGCCTTCAATCGATTCAATCCTATTACTTTCCGGACAAACCTGTACTTTATAAAGTTTCCGACGCTTCCTTATGGGTATTACCAATTTCGTTACAATCTTAATATACCCTGTTCAGGGTATAAA
This sequence comes from Bactrocera latifrons, assembly GCF_001853355.1. Taxonomy (NCBI): domain Eukaryota; kingdom Metazoa; phylum Arthropoda; class Insecta; order Diptera; family Tephritidae; genus Bactrocera; species Bactrocera latifrons. Next base: position 1,507,444 of record NW_017537156.1, read on the forward strand.
AACATTGATGTTTTTGTTGGAGTTGAATATGTTGAGGTGGCGACATGCAATTTAAAAACATAGAACGTAGTCGTAAAGACGTAGAACTTACTCCGAAAGACGGTAAGATAGTTTGAGTTATTAAAATTGCTATAAGTAGAACTTTAATGAATATAAGTCTGAAGAAGAATATTAAAACAATAAAAGTAGAATTAAAAAATTTCCACCAGTAATTAGGCAATGTTTCCAGCTACCACGAGCTTGAGGCGTTATGACAAAGTTACAAAATACTCCCTTCCCGCAAGACCACAATGTATTCAGTTTACGCCATCTACGACTTGGCTTGCACTCGCACGAACATGACGTGTGTACATATGTATATATATTTACAGACATTCACTGTTTGGTTACATCGCAACAATACACTAACAACAATTTGTCGCAATTTAACACTTCATAGCCGCGACGTGTAGCATTACCACGGCGCCGTAAGTGTTTCGCTATATGACCATACATACATACATACGCAAGTGCACACGTGTGTGCGTCCAGCCAACATAAAAATAAAAAATGGAATTAATTTCAAGCGATTTCCTTCCGGCAAACGGCGTCGTGATGAACACATCAAAAGTGACAACAGGCCAGCAGCGATGGAGTGTAATGCAACTGTTGCACAACATTGTAAAACCGAAATACACACACATACTTACCCACAATGCAATGCAGTACGTGGAGCCATGCTCTCCATTTACACACGAAGATCAACAACGCTTGACGGTTGGACATTCCTTGCTGCAATTGGGAAGCAACATCTTAGCAGTGTATGCGACCAAGTGTATGACGAGACTGTCACCCAATTTCTGTTATAGCATTTACTTCAGACTTATCAGTTTTATGATGCAATTTCAGCAAGTGAGTGACAAAGTGACACTTTCGTTCCAAACATTTTGAGGTTATCACAAAAAGTGTCCGGTTTATAAATATACAGTAAACCAAAAAAAAAAAAAAAACTTCCACAGAGAGATATTTTGACCTTGAACGGATGTTTAACACTATAAACGTAGTTATCAAGTAGGTACCGTTATTTTTGTCATCCGTAGTATCTAACTCAAATTTTAATTATTTTCTAGTTTAACAGAGAAATTAAGAGACATTTTTGAGTTATCAAATATTGGCAATAGAACAAAAGTGATCGCGGAATGGGCCATATTTTCAAAACTCACATACCATTTGCAGTACATTATTGCTAAATCCAAAAAGGTCGATGTAGTTAGAAGACTTAATGGTAGTGGAACGCCCAAACGAATTTTCACGCTCCAGTTTGAAAGTAAATTTGCTGAGAGTATCAACTAACACCCCAAAATATCCGCTGCAAAACTCTATCCTTAAACTGTACGTCTTGCCCGATTTTAGAGCGTACACAACACGAAACCAGTCACGATTATCGAAAGGATATGAAGAACTAATTTCGGGTGCAACCGAACATTTTATACTCTTGCCACTTGCAGCAATCAAAGCAAATTGTAAAACGTCAACCAGAGGGTCATAAAATGTTCCATGAGATTCATTAAGGTACCTCACATACTATCAACAATAATATAGAATAAAGTCACCCGGATATTATATCTTTGACCTGATTCAACATTTTTGAAACACACAGATACTAATATCAGGAAACGATTCTTTCTGAATTTCAATTGTATGAACTATAATATAGGAATATGAGACGACTTCTACAGACTAAGTTTAATCGAAACTTGTCGGTCACGAGACATATGATTTCCCCAAAAAGGGCGTGGTGCCACGCCCATTGTCCAATATTTACCCCGGTTCCTACTAGTATGAAGCTGCTTCATGCGATTTCGGGAGTAAAATTTTATATCTCTGGCAGATTTAGTCATTGCTTTTTCGAACTTTTAGTAGTTTTGAACAGTACTGTCAAATGAACAGTGGCCGGAGTTATCATCTGATTTCATCCATTCACACTGTCGTTATGAGTTCTGATATTATTTTCGCCAGGCAGATTTTGTTTGTTGTAGCTTAAATGGTTTAAAAGATTTGTACTAGAAATTATTAGTACGCGGGCCACACCCAATTTTTCAACATTTTTTCACTTTACTAGTTTATATGCTAGATCATCTTCATCACCTGCAGATGTAACCACGGGTAAGTCCGGTTTTTTATCGCTTGTGTTTTTATTTACTTTAACTTGGCTTGTAAATAAATTTCGGTTACCTTACTAAGGTAGAGAAAAAGCAAATAAAACGCGGTGAAAATAAATAAACACATACATTTTTTATTAAGCGAGAAGCGGAAAATTTGTGAAAGTCTTATAAATACAACTTGGCACATCCAAATATCCCTGCCGCCCTGCTCGTAACGCTAAACGAAAACAGCGGTAGCGATTCCCTGAATCAGCTTAAAGATATTTTCCCATTTACGGAAGAGCCAGCAACACTTTAAACATTCATCAACAGAGTGGCCTATATTTTGTCACTCGACCCCACAAAAGACGAACGACAACAATACATTCTGTTAGGATCAATTGAGCAACATGCAGCGCTAGCTTCAGAGGCTATCAGCTATCCGTTGAATAAATGTGTTGGCTTAAATTCTCCTCAGTAGATCACATTCTTTAAGRAAACGATAGATGGTTTTTATATTTTCTTCCGTAGCGTTGGGAAGGAGGGAAATCGGATCTGTGTTGAAGTGGCAGATCTCTTATCTTTCAATGTTGGACAAAATTCTAATATATGAAGCACAGTTGTTGTTGAGTTACAAAGCGGACAGCAGTTGGTACAGTTTCTTCCGAGGAGGTGAGTACGCGTCAGTATAGTATGTCCAATCCGTAGGCGAATGTAGGTGTTTTAAAATTAGTTGCAACTGTTGATGGGTATAGCGGTTTGATTCTGGCTGTGTTAACTATTGAATAATGTTGGTTATATGAGACCCAATCAAGTGCAAATTTAGAGAGTTTATTTTGGTGAGTCGGAATATATCAGATTTCATGAAGAAACTGAATGTAATTGTGGGCGTGTTGGATGCATTCTTTGCTAATACATCAGCGTAATTATTTTCGGATAACCCAGTGTGGCTTGGAACCCACATTATCTTAATTTTATTTTCATATATAATAAGATATTCTCTAATTGAAATGATGATGTTAGTGTGGTTGGCTTGGAAACATGATAAGCTGTCGGTGCATATTACATATTTTCCCGGGCTTTTTGTGGCATGTAGAACAGCATGGAAAATCGCAGTGGCTTCAGCAATGAATATCGAAGAAAAAGGGGAAAAGCAGTACATATGAAATTGGCTTTCCTTTCTCGCTAACGACCGCAAAAGAGGTTTGGATTTTTTTTGAACCGTCCGTGAATACAAATCTCCAACTGCCATATTTCAGAGTATTCATAATTTCACTAAATTCTGATACATAAATCGCATTAAGTGTGGTGGATTTAGGCAAACGAACTAGTTTATCAATAAACGTGTCTTTTGGTATCAACCATTGTGGATGACGACGTTTAGGAAGTTTAGCAGGCTTTAATGGCAAGCTGTTTGTTTTGGCGAAAATTGTGCATTCATATATAGCTGACTCAATTTTTGGAGGTCGGATACGTGATGATGATGAAGAAAAGGCATCTTGAAGCACAAGGTTAGAACCAAGGATGATCTTCGGGTATAATTTGTCTGTGGTGTCTTCCATATTGTCTATCAGAGAGGGAAGGTCGGACTCTGCTAATATATTTTTGATTGGTGACGTGGGGAATGCTCGATGCGATCTTCTAATAGCGCAGTGATACGGTGCAGCCAACAATTTTAGGTGGCCTTTTGAATGATGCTCATATATTTCAAGAGCGTAATTGATGACACTCATACTGCTTTGACAACATTAATTAGCAAAGATGGGCCAATGAGCGAACGCTTGCATGCTAGGTACTTAACAATATTTGAGTTTTTAGTAATTCTATTTCTAATATATTGACAATGTTGTTTGAATGCATATTTACTATCTAGAATTAATCCAAGAAACTTAAGTGTAGGAGAACATGAAATATTTACATTGTTCATTCAACACAATCGGTGGAAAATGGCAATTATGTTTTTACAAATATGGAGGAAACTAGATTTTAAGTACGATATTGATGCGCCTGCGGAAAGGGACCATAGGGATAGTTGAGAAAGGATTTCTTTAAAGGTAGAGGATATAGAACTAAGGTCAGAAGATTTTGAAAATAGAAGGAGATCATCAGCATATAATTGATGCTGAGTATTAGGGAAGGAAGAAAGTATAGAGCTGATTTCATCGAATGCTATGGTGAACAGAATAACTGATAGCGGTGATCCCTGAGGAGTGCCGTTATCCAAAGGAAGAGTCGGTGAAGATGTGCCAGAAATAAGAACTTTGATTTTACGTTTAGAGAGAAAGGATTTAACAAAACTAAATATACGGGGGACAACCTTCCATTTGATTAATTGTCTTAAAACTACATGTATGCCAACGCGATTAAACCCTTTTTCAAAAAGCGAAAGAAGTGAAACGTGATTTTTATTAGATAAAGCGTCACATATGAAGTGGTCAAGGTGAAAAAGAGCGTCGATAGTGCTTTGTCCTTTTTTGAGTGCAACCTGATTTGAATGAATGAGTTTATTGAAATGGAGAAACCAAGAGAGTCTAGTAGCAACAACTTTTTCTAAAAGTTTTTCTAGACAGGGTAGACGAGAAATTTAACAATAGCTGGTAACTTCGCACGGAGGTTTGCCAGGTTCTAGAATAGGAATGATTGCACTGGTTTTCCAGATTTGGGGTATGGTGGCAGTTCGATAAATATTGTTGTAATGGTTGATAAGTCGCTTGAGGAGATGAGAGGAAGATGTTTGATGATAGGATAGGAAACTTTATCTAACCCAGGCGTTTTACCTTTAACCGCAGAAAGAGCTATATTGAGTTCTATTAAAGATATATCTGAGTCGAGATATTCGGCTGCAAGGAATAAAGCAGATGAAACGTAGTTATAGGCAAGTAAAGAGTGCTTATTAGACGAGTATTCAGAGGAGAAATTATAATCAGAAGAGTTTGACGAGAAAAATTTGGCGAATTCTAAATTTTTGAGTTTTGAATTCTATCCTGTGGATATAGTAGATTGCCTTGAGCGCAGTTGAGTGAGAGAATAGGAGAGAAAGAAATATTGCCAGATGTCTTCTTATATTTGACCAAATCATTTTATCGTCAGAAGAGGAATTATGCCTGCTGGTAAATGTCTGGAAAGATTTAACTTTTGCTTGCTTCGCTTTTCTTCTGAAAATGGCATTCGCTTTTTTATAAGCAACAAGGTTTGATGACGAACGATTTTGTTTGAAATGATGCCATGTTTGTTGCTTATGCAGTCTAAGAGAAGATAGCTGACTATCCTACCAAGGAGGGTTATAATTACGAGGTTTAGGAGAGGTTTGTGTTATAGATTGATTGGCAGCAGATCTTATAATCTTCTGAATCCTAGAAGTTTCCTGATTAATAATATCTGTAGAAGTCTGAGTAACGTAAACAAAAATCTTGAAATTTGGGCCAATCAGCTGAATCAGTGATTAAAAATAGCCTGGGTTTGAAGAAATTGGAATTATGGGAGGAGATTTTGGCTATGATAGGAAAATGATCGCTACCATGCAAATTATCTATACAATGCCAAACAACTTTGGGAGAGAGTGAGATGGAACAAATTGTAAGATCTATACGGGTGAATGTGGAATGAGTGGAGAAATGGGTAGGCGAACCGTCATTAAGGACAACACAGTCCGATCAGAGGACAGCATCCTCAATAATGCGGCCCCTGGAGTTAGTTGAAAAAGAACCCCAAAGAGGGCACCAGGCATTGAAGTCACCAGCCAGTGAAAAAGGAGTCGATCCAGAAGGGAAAAGGTTAAAGAAGTCTGCTGAAGTAAAAGTTTGGTGAGGAGGGGAATATGCACAGATGATTATGATTTTTTGCTGGGAGGAAATTTCGATGGCAACGGAAGAGATATTCGAAGGAGATATTGGGAGAATATTATGCGGTATACTTCTCTTAATCAGGATTGCAATACCTTGCTTGCTTGATGTGACGGAAGGAAGGTTATAAAAGTGACCAGCATAGGCTTTTGGAGTATGAGCTGATATATTGTTTGCAATATGTGTTTCGTTTAATAATATTACAGAGGGATTGTATTTTTTAATTAAAATTTCAAGTTCAAAGTAGTTATTAATGTATCCGTTAATATTCCATTGAAGAAAAGTTAACATCGAAAAATAAAGAAAATTAAAGTACATATGTATGAAAAATGTAAGTTTTAATTGGAATTTAATATCTAGAATTATGTATCTATGGATACCTGGGTATGTGATTGTGGATGGCAGGAGGGTACAGCTGAAGTTGTGGAACGGGTTATAGTGCTAGGAGAAGTAGTTGTGGAAAGGGGTGAGAAGGATGAAGAGGGAGAATTGTATAGAGAAGAAACGGAGGGAGAAGGGGTTTCGGGGCAATGGATTGAGTGTATGTTGGTAGGGGATGAAGCATTATTTTTTGAAGTTGTAGCTTTAATGTTGTCATTAGAATCATTAGTGTTTGAAGTTTTTTCGATGTTGAAGTATTTTTTTGAGTAAGTATTGTTGTTGGAAGCTGTTACATTAGCATAAGAGAATTAGCTTCACGCATCGAACACTTGTGGATAGTTTTAATTTTAAGTATCTCCTTAGACTGGACATATTTTGGACAGGCGTTAAAGGAAGAAGGGTGTTCACCATCGCAGTTAGCACATTTGACTCTAGAGCATTCAGTGGGAGGGGTATGATTTGGGGATAGGTTGCAGATAGCACAAGATGGGATCTTATTACATCGCTTAGCAGTATGACCCAGCAACTGACAATTCTTGCAGCGCATGGGATTAGGATAGTAGGGACGGATATCGAGGGTACAACAGGCAACTTCAATACGACTAGGTAAAGTATATTTATCAAAAGTTAATAATAAAGCACCAGTAGGTACACGATCACCATTGTTTATCTTGGTAAATTTATGAACATCGGATACTCCTTGATCTTTTAGACCATCAATTATTTCGCCATCAGCAAGCTGACAGATAAATGGAGCGTAAATTGTACCCTTTACTAAGTTCAGAGAGTTGTGAAGAGATATATCAACAGCACCAGCTCCGGGAAGATGTTTGGTTTGTAAAAATTTTGTCAGCGATTTTTTGGTTCTTGACCAAAAGAAGTGGGCTGCCGTCACGAAGCCATGTAATTTTGTTAATGTCTTTGCTTATGGCCTGAATACCTTTATGTACTGCAAAGCAAGAAGTGGATGCAATAGGTTTTCTGGCGCCCTGTGATTTGATTGCGAGGTACTTGGGATCATCCTTCTTAGAAATAGGTAATTCCAGGAAGAATTCCAGCGTTGAATTTTATAGCTTTTCTTATCCCCCAGCCTGTTGGCCCCACGGGGTCATTGCGAAAGAATTTATGTTCTTACCCGATTCAATTGTGGATTTAACTTTATAATGAAAAGTATAAAAAACACGTGGAAAGTGTAACGAATTGAAGCTCAAAATGTCAAAGCTAGGTTAAATTGCGCCTACACCAAGTAACGAGAAGTTATGCAGCGAGTATGTATGTATATGTGCGCTCGGTATGAAAAAATCAACCGTATACAACGACGAACTACGAACGAAAAAGGAAATTTATGTTCCTGCATTCTGTGAAAAGGCGGAGAGTTGACGTCAGTTACTAACTGACTCCAAGCAATATCTTGAAGGTAACAACTCAAATGTCCTTATTTATCATGAAACAGTTCAGACCTCTATTAAGATACTCCATTTCCATCTCCATTTCCAGAACATTAATTAAGTTAGCACAAAGTGAGGGAATTTATGTTGAACACGCAATTGTTATATTATATACATATTATATATTTATTATGTTTTATATTATCATAAAGAAATACTCTGACAATAAAATTAAAGTACAAACCGAAATCGTACCCACTTCTTCTTCAATCGTTCGCTATTGGCGCCAATTCGAGATTCCAAGTTTAGCCTAGGTCATGTCATCGCATAACTCGTACAGCTCCTCGTTCTACCTTGGTATCACCGCAAAACTAAAACGGCTGCGTAAGCTGAAGTTAACCAACACCGAAAGCTTCGTCAGGATCGGGAAGAACCTCTCCGAGCCGTTCGATACCAAGGGAGATTTCAGAAAAGGATACTCCCTGTGGTATGACTTCTTCAATCTATTGCACGGAAAATTAATACGAGCTGCAGAGCTAAATAGAGAAGGTACCTGATTCTAAAAGAGCGTACAGCTGCTGGCGTGCCATTAGCTTTAGACGAAATATCTCCAGTGATCAAACAAACAGCCATCGCAAAATCACTCTTGCTAACAGGTGCTACTTTGGGCTGAGTAGGCAATTGAAAAGTAAAATCCTCTCTCGAGGAGCATAAATCAAACTCTACAAAGCAAAGCTTATATACACAGTTATCCGCAAGAATCTATACGAGCATATCAACGAAAATCTGGCTTCAACGTAACGTAAATATTGAGCTTTTTTAATAACCAGCTGGTTCCCCTGATGTAAGTCCTATTGAGAACATCTGCAAATGACTGATTAGAAAGGATTACGAGGATTATCGTCAATGTAATACAATTTCGTTATTAACCCCAAAAATGTTTTCTCATTACACCAACTCGATGACACAGCAATTCTTTCTGTTTTTCGTAGTGAAATGGCTGTCTTTATAGCAATGAAACATAGCGAGTGTATGTATCTGTATGTAAAAATACATTCTTATTTTAATGCATTCGGAGCTTAATATATTTATTATAGTTAACTTATAAATTTTTAATAATTGATTAGATCGTAACTATTATTTTTTTCACATAATCGGCTTATGCCCTCCTTGCGGCTCGTCGTTCATAATAACGTTGCACGGCCGCCTCATAAACTTCGCCAACAGTACGTTTCTTCCATATCGCACTCTTATCTATTTTAACTTTGGGTTTTACATCGACCAAATCACTTTCGCTTGATACTATTGTGGCAAGTTTCTCAGTTTTAGAATCGCTTTGTACGATCTTTTTGTCAGGTGTTTCTTTCTTTATTGCATCCAAATTTATAGCAGTTTTGGTTGCACTATTGTTCGCCGCTAATCTTTTAGCCTTCTCAACCATTTTAACTCCTACAGCTTCTTTAGAAGTATCTTCATCATCAGATGATGAATCAATACTAAAATCCGAATCTGCATCTATATTATTTGATAAATGCACCTTTTTGCCCTCGTTTTCTGCATTTTCTCTGTCATCCTCTTCCATATCATCAGAAGCTCGACGCTTACGGTACGTTCGTTGTGGTGGTACTTTGCCAGACTTTATTGGTTTATATGCTATATCATCTTCATCACATGCAGATGTAACAACGAGTAGATCCGGTTTTTTAACCTCTTTTGCTGAACCTGTTTTTTGTTCAAACAAATGTCGATAAAATCCATCTAAATCTTTCTGTTTTGTCACATCGCCTATTGCTTCTAGATACTCATCGCGTTTTTCTTGCTCCTGCAGTTTTCTCATCTCTTCCAACTTCTTTCGATAAGTAGAGGTTACAAAACTTTCTTTGCCTTTGAACTCCTCACCCTCCTGTTCACGTTCTTTTTGAACTTGCCTCTCCACCCTCAGTTCGTTTTCCAACTTACGACGTTCAGCGAACTCCATTAAGCGACCAATATATTTGGGCTTCTTCGGTTCTTTGCTTTTAATTTCTTGTTCCTGTTCTCGCTTATTTTCTATTTCGTCATAAAGTTCATCATACTGAAAAACCGTGGGATCTTCCTTTAAGGCCTTCTCTTGCATTGTGCGTGCAATTCGTCGCTCCATCAAACTAGGTCCTTGTAATATACTTGTGCGCGATTTAAATTGTGGTCTGCTTTCATCGTCCGAGGAGCTTTCATCAAATATAGATGGCTTAGATATTGGCCGAGCAGCTTTCGTCGACTCATCTTGTTTCTTTTGTTGTCCAGGAATAATGAGACCATATCTACAAGTAATTAAAGAAATTAGATGCACAATTCTTGATATAACTCCCACTTACTGTTTTGACATTTTGCAATTGCCGAGATTCACCTAGAGATGGTAAAGGTGAAGACATTATCGATATTTATATATGCTGTAAACATCTAATGTCTTGTTATCGAATATCAATTTCTGGCCGAATACATAAAAAATCTATTACTGACATGTAAAAAAGCCTTCGATAAAATTGGAGCTTGGTAAGCTTTCAATCTTTTTATGAACCTTTGCGACCAATTGTACAGCTGAACTTCACTAATTCGAATCATCGCAATTCACAAAAAAATTCGAGTTCTGGAGGGAAATTTTTATGAAATTTGACTTCTGTTGAACACTCGAACTCGCTGAACCTTATACGTACAAGTTTTATTTTGAACAATATTTAGCCATTTTATTACACTTATTATTATTATGTATAAACACAACTAAATTGATTTAAATATACTGACGAATTCTAGTGTATTTAATGTCAAATCCTACAACAAGTTCACAATGTAAAGAAAATTATCTCCTCATCAAAGAAGGCAGCTCCGCTACAGGCTACCACAACCGCAATTTAAAATGCAGCACATCTAAATATATACATATACTTAATTATGTAATATTTAGAATAGTTTCCAGTATTGTTTCACTTTGTCATCATGTGGTAAATATAAAGACTGTGGTCGTTCAAAAGCTAAAGCATACTGTTTGCTCTTTTTAGCGATCTCCTGATCAAAAATCTAAAAACACAAACCAATTTAAAACGTTATCATAATGTTATTCAAATTCATTCAAAATTTACTTACGTCGTCTTCTTTCAATTCTAGTACAGAAGACAAATCCCACTCGGTAGTTGGTAAGGGTTGTGATATAAAACGTGCCGCATTCGCCACTGCTGGAATAGCATGCCTCTGCAAGGATACCACTTCCCATAATGAACTATCTAACGCATTTGACTTTGTTGGATCGCGTTCCTCCATGATGAAGGGGTCGCGCGAAACTAAAAGTTTAAATAAAATATAAACAAAGTAAAACTTTTTAAACAAATCTGGCTTACCTTCAATTGCTGCCTGAGCGCAAATAAGCCGTTTTAAACCGGCATGACGTAATATCAAATTGCCAATAAAATGTAAAATAATTATAGAATCTTGTGGCGGTGCGATTAGACTTAATCGTGCCAGACGTTTAACAAATGCGGCTACTAAATTTTCAGGCAAATGTGTTGAGCTTAAGAAAATGTCCGCCAGATAAAACAGACGTGCCTTAAATTTGGTATGGAAAATTTCTGGTTCAAACATAGAATACAGCTTTTCATAAATATTTGGATACGTAATATTATGCTTCTGTATTAGCGTGAAAATGCCTTGCAGTGCGAGTAAGCTAACGGGACCGCCTAAAATATAAAGGTGATGATATTTGTAACTATCAGAGAATAAAAAATATTTTTACCGCAATCAAGTGAGTCCATTAGAAAATCTGTTAACAATATAGGTTTTTCCAAGTGTGGCAAAACTCGCTCCAACAATATGATAAGCATTTGTCTATGCACAGGCTCCTGTATACCGTCGGTCCATTGCATCAGGCACATCCATACTTTGTTAATACATTTTTTCACTGGCGCGTAGTCAAAACATTCAGGTTGTGAAGATTCTCCGCTGGATTGCGTTATGCACAACAGTTTTTGTTGGTCGTGCAGGTCTTTGGTCACAGGCAAAACATTTATAAGTTCCAAATAATTACATGCAAAAACGTCATTAGCAAAGGCGGCCCGTGTAGCTAGTTGCTGCATTAATTTCCAACTGTAGAACACCACATCCAAATATTCGGAATACTCTTTAAAACGCTGAAGCAGAGTGCTTTGTGATTTTGTTGCTGATACTAACTTCTGTAAAATACTACGTAGACGTTGCTTAGGAAATTTACAAGGTTCATCACATTTATCTAAGGGATGTTTGCCTTCTGCAGCTAATAACTTCATGCTTGATACCAAGGCTTGTGCCGCTTCTGCGGGTTTTTCACTTTCAAAGGAGCTAAGTATTAAACACATTGCTTCCTCGTACCGTTGTCGCAGCCATTCGCGGTATTTGGTCTCTGCACTTTCGTCTGTAGGCACAAAATAAGAATTAAATATCTTTGTAAAATATATACATACAAATGTATAAGTGATTAGTGTATACACGAAATTACCTTTCGGTTTCAGAGGCACACCCGCTATACACATTTCTCGGCGCTTTAAAACTTCTACGAACACAACTTCCAAGGTTAACACAGCAGCAGTAATAGATTGCTTTTCTTTTACGCAATGCTGGACAATAATGTATTTAAATTAATATAAAAAATTCCCAAAATTGTTTAACTATGGCGAAGAGTACATGAAAATATATATACCTGAAAATGTGCAATGATATCCAAAAGATTGTTAGCATTGCGTCGTGAATTAAGGAAATCGTTAGCCTTTGCACGCAACTCCTTTGATATTTGGCTACGTATTGTTCCGGGATTAGCAAGTGTTACGGCTGAACCTACAGCCGTGGCCATTTTACGCTAGTAAGTGTCAACGAATAAAGTAGTTTTATATTTGTGTAATAAAACTTATCTCAGTTTGCGAATTTAATTAAAAAGTAGCTTTAATGTAATAATCTGTACAACAAAATCGAGTTTGATTAGACAAAGTGAGAAAAAAAGTAATAATCACAGATAAAGTAATAATCATAGACAATGTATAGTGGAACAACAATTTCATAAAAATGTGATGCCAATGTTTTTAGTTTTGGGCTTACTTCTTAAAAATACGACGTCTTCTTTAACCTTAAAATTTTTTTTAACACTTAATTATGAATATTTAGGTTAAAGGCTCTCTTTTTTTAATTATTTATCTTGATCTATTTACAGATTTTAAATACTAATTCAGTATCAATGTGTCTTTTATTAACTGGCAACTACAAAATGTGATCAACACGTTTTACCGTGTACTGAGCGAAGAAAACAACAATCACAATACAAAGGTAAACAAACAAGGAGTACATCTGGAAGAATGGACATAGTTTCGGATTTCAAGCCAATTCCAACTCGAGCCGCATTAGCGCTACAACGAAAAAAACAGCCCAATGATTTTCAGGCTATGGTATTTGAAGATCCTGATAAATCAAGCAAAGATGTAAAGGGACACAACAGAAAGTTAGAAAAAGGTGACTCGCAAAAAAATATCTCTAAAGATGAGTCTGAAGAATTCGATATTAAGAGAGCACGCAGTGAAGTTCTTCGTTTTGCCATGAATAATCAACGAATTCCCAAAAACAAAAAGAAAATGGAAATGTTCCACATCATGAAGATGGGAGGGAAGGCACCCAAGAAACCATACAAAAATTACAAGGACTTATTGGATGAACGCAAACGTTTGAAGGATATACGTGAGCAAAGAAAGAAATTCCATCAGTTAGGCAAAAATCAGACCGGGGCGGCGTCTGTTAAGTGTCGAAGTAAAACCAAGTTGGAAAAACAACAAAAGAAACGTGCACCTGTAACAGCAATAGACCAAAATTATGGAGTTGTAAAACCAAAACTAAAGAAAAGAAAATAAATTTGCTACGTTAATGTATATATTTATAATTTTATCTAAGATAATGGATAAATAAATCATAATAAGGTCAAATAATAATATTTATATAGAAATTCATTTCATCGATTTAAAATAACCGATAAAAAATCGAATATTATTTGCATCACTGTGTTTATTCTGTCATTTATCAGCTGTGATTACGTAATTCGTAGGAGCAAAGTGAGATTGTTTTCTAATTTGCAAAAAATTAATAGCAAATATTAAATATGTTCCACCGATCACGTTCATTGAGTACTATTGTACGTCGAGGCTATAACCAGGCAGCACAGGATATGGCTGGAGTAAAACCTCCGAAGGGACCAGGTGGTAGTGATGGTGTTAATACCAATGTCCCAGGACTAAGCAGCAACATCGTCAAACCAGCTTCCGGCCCACTCGGTCCCGGTGCTTCTCCGACTGGTGAATATAAAGTCCCGGAATACTATTCATTCAACCGCTTCAGTTACGCCGAAGCAGAGGTTGAAATGGCCAAATATCGCCTACCACAACCTTCCGCACATAGAAAATAATCAGCAAAATAAATGTGAATAGAACAGTGTGAGAAAAATAACTAATATTAATTATCAAAATAAATAATACAACAATTATAGGAAGTTATTATATTTATCTCCCAGATTAGTACAAACTATTTTAATATTAATTACAATTAAACAATCATTTCTAATTCGCGAGCATAAAAAATAGCTTGCTCTGCCAACTCAACTGATGGTAATACTTCTTTAGGCTTGGCAGTTTTTTCCACAAAATTGTAAACTCCATCAGGCCCCAAATTCCAATTCCGTTTTTGGCCAAATATTTTGACCTCCTCAATAGAATTGAGATTCAAGCGTTTCGCTGCTTCTTTAGCAGATATCTTTTCATAAGATTTTTCTATACAAGCCCCGATTTCATCACGTACGGTGTTAAGTAGAATATCCATGAAGTGGTTATATATTTCCGAAGGTGCTGAACTCTATAAACAGTGAAAAATATGAATTGCATTTAAAAAGTTATGAGTTACATTTACATAAATAAGTATTTATTATTATGGTTGAATACCTTTGCTTGGAAAATTTTATTATAACGTCCTTCCATTATGTACTGCTCCAATGCCAATATAGGGCGAATATATTTGTTATTTTGGATAGTGTCGGCCGATAACAGCTCCAATTCTGTGTGAAATTCGGAAACTCGATTTACAGACAGCAAGTAAAGCAGATTTATTCCCAATAATTTGTACATATTTTCGGACTCTCCAATTTTTTGCCTAAAAATGTACAGTATATTAGTCTTTTTTGTAATAAACCCTTGATTACTTATGATTTATACATACTTGTAATCATAATAATAGCATTTTAGCTGAGACATGTATCTTTCGTATGCCGGTATGTCCTTATTTGCGACGCTGTATTCCACGGCAATTTCGAGAACATCACGAGCTAAAATCATTTCATTTTTGCTTGTTTTTGTATCGCCAGTGGGCAGGAAAGCTAATTTGGTTAGCTCGACCTTATATTATCCATAAAAACAAAGGTGAATTTGCAAAATGTAACAGGCATTGTGAGGTTATATGAGATATAAAATACCTTTAAAACATCCAACAATTGTCCACATTTCTTTAGATTTTGAGGTTTTTTGGACCATTCGGTTTTTAACTCTTTATACAAAGTCTCAATTCCACTCAAATTTGCCATTTTTAAGATTCCTTTCGGATGTGAGAATGATAACTTTATAGAATGATACGCCAAAATTAAGTCAATTGTTTTTCTATCCCTCTTTTTATGTTGTCATTTATGACAGTGTAGAGTTTTTATCCCATCTTTTGAGTTGACATACGTAGTCTCTAAAATCTATTACAATAAATCAATAGGATTTATAATGGGCTTTGTACTCTCGTATGTACCTATACGTCGTAATTCTGTTTATCAAAAAGCTGCTCGATTCTTTTAGAATAAGTTTTGCCTATTCTTTTAAACAATTTGCCACCCATATTGCAGATTAGAATTTGCATCGTTAAAATTAGATGGCCGCCATTTTCTACAAATGCAACTCTCCAACTATTATTCACCGAAAACGGTTGATCTCTTTTGCTCTTACGTAATTCGGGCAAGTAAATGTCAAAAAGGCGCCATTTTTACAGCTCTATGTTATCTCGTTATGTCCCATTCACACACGCCAAGTTCGTAAAGTGAAATTAGTGTTGTGAAAATATCGTTGTGACTGCGTTTCTTTACATCGAAATGTCATATAGCGTTGTTGGTTAACTAATACTACCAATTTAAGAAGAAATATATAATATTTGGAGACGTGCACTTACGTTTCTGTAAAAATAAACTACAAATTAATGAGATATATAGTTGAGTGAGAAATCGCAGAAACTTACGCTACCATTTGGAGGTAGCGTATTGTGTTCGTTGATTTAGAGTGTGCAGTAATAGTCTACATTTTCTCCTATTGGAACTTTATGTTCTCAGTAATAAATAATTTGGTCTTCGCTTTATATTAATGAATAGTTACCATAATTGTTTTTTTGCATTTGATATATATATCTGGACAATTGGCAGCTAAGAATAAAAGTAAGCGTGTAATAAATGCAAATATTTGATGAGATGTGCTATTAGATGTTCTTTCAAACACGCCACGAAGTACAGTAGGGCGAATTGCAAAATATAAACTGTGGCATTTTAATGATGGCCCGAGGTATGTTAAAGCGAAAACAAATTTAGACTTGGAAAGAATTTATTTAAGTTCCCAAAAATATATTGGGTATAGCTTTATATTAGTTTTTGTTCGATTCGCGCCAATATTTGACAATCGGGGGAAAGGTTTAAAGAGTTGCCACACGGCCCTATCGCCCTATCATCATTAGGGGATGAATTGCACAGACTATGTTAATAATAACTTATTTTTGTATTTTTTTTTTTTTAATAAACAGTAGACGTATAGTAGCACATCTATTTCATTCATTAAAAAGTTATAATTTATTAATCAATCAAAATATATTCCATTGTTTGATCATCAGAAAACTACATGTGAAATAAGGATGCGCGTTGATAAAAAAGCTCACGTCGTAGGGGCGAAGAAAACGCGTTCTTGTGTCGTTCGGTTGGAAAAAGTTTCATCACCTCCATTAAAATTAACTAGAAGTAGTGGTGTGACCCCTCGTGGAAACGCTCAACAACACTCTGACGAAAAAAAATTCAAGGGACCACTTAAGAAGCGACCTATTGCAGAAGAAAAAACCACATCAAATTCACCCAGTGTTTCTACTCCAAGTTTAACACAAAATTTAAGCAAAGCCAAAGAAATGAAAGATAAATTTAAAACTCCTTTGAAAGGTCATAAGACCACAACACCAAAACCCGTTGTTCCCGAACTTCCTCCACCTACAATTGCAGCGGGCCGTTCAAGGAGAGCAATAAAACCAAATCCGAAATATGCAAGTGAGGATATGGTTACACCAAAGATCATCAGAAATGTGTCAGCGCTTGCAGGAACATCAGTAAAAAGGCCAACAATTGTTCCAGAGAAACAAAGGAAAAAGTCCACAAGTAGTTCGGATGATTTTTTCAATAAAGATTCCAGCGACGAATTGGGTGCCAACGATTTCGATGATGAGGAAGTAGATAAGCTCTACAAAGAAATAGAAAAAGAAAGTGATTCCGATTTCTCAGACGAACCTAAAGTTGTAGAAACACCTGTAAAAAAGCGGGGGCGACCACGAAAAAATATACAACCAGCTCCTACAAGTACTCCCGCAACTCCTCGGCCTACGCCTGCACCTGTATTTAAATCACATTCATCACAACTTCAATTATTACGAAAGACATATGCAGCAAGTTTAAATAGGTCAATTGAAACTTCGGTTGGGATTAAGCGTAAGCACAATGAATCTATGACTGCAGGTAGTAGCAGTGATAATGATAATGAATCTGCTGGTATTGCTCGAAAGCGCATATTGTTAACAAAATCTTTAATGGTTCGAGAGAGTAAAACTCCAAGTTCCAATGACCTAGGTATGATTGTAAGGAAGGGCAATCAAACACTCAATGGGAACAAAATTGTGAAAATGAAAAGTGATGCATTGGAAAATGAACAAGTCAAACGCAATTCAACAATTATAGAAAAACGTACACTTATTGATGGTGATAATGTACCAATTAAATTGCAGCAAAGTAAATATCTACAGAATATGCGTAATATCAATAATAGTACTGCGTCAACACCATCAACAACACGTACTTTAATAACATCAACTAACAAGACACAAAATGCAAGAATAATGGCAGTGGAAAAACGTCGCAGTGCTTCTCCCGCTCCTCCAAAAATTACAAAATCCCCTAAGGAAGAGAAAACAGAAGAAAGTGGTGAAAACAAACTGACGGATTCACCTCCATCTAATAATGATGATTTCGAAACTATGCCAACTTTTACCATTGTCAACATCAATGACATAATTAACAAAAAAGGTGATGTGCTAATATCAAAGGCTGGTAAACCACAAAAACCTGAAGAAGGTATAAATGCAGAGCATGAGACACCGGAACCAGCTAAAGTAAATGAATATAAACTTGGTCCTGGACGTCGTAAAGGTTTGCTTGCCGAAAAAACCAGCGATCCCAATCGTTCGAAAAGTCCGTTGACCACAACAAAAAAACCAACGCAGAAAATTCTCAATCATACATTACTTAAAAGAACATCGGTGAATACTTCCGGTCTACGCAATAAAGCGCATTCAAATACTACATCAGATAGACCAGCTCCACGTATACTCAACTCTATGGTAGCGAAGAAAACACAACCGGTTAAGCCGATGATAGCAAATTTCGAGGATTCGGCAGACGATGAAATTTATCCGCTTTCTCTTGATGGCGATGAGGAAGATGACGATGATGATGAGGAGGAAGATGCAAATGAGACTGTGGACCCAGATGAGGATTTCGATGATCCAGATGAATCATTTGAGGTTGGTAAAAATAAACTTCCTGCCAGCACACCATACCAACAAAAGAAAACTGCGCCGTCGTTGAAGGAAAACTCACAAGCAGCCCTGAATCGACAACCAGCTAAAAATATTGTGCAACGTAAAATCTCACCGGAAAAAGTTGTGATCTCTCGTCAAGGTGATAAAATAATTAAGAAAATTACTTGTTTTGAAACATGGTATGTCATCATACCCGAAGAAGTGACGCCGAAAGTCGCTAGAAATATACTGGATATACCTCTTATTAAGCTAGCCAACGTGGCTGCTCAGATTAACTTACCATCTGAGAATTGGAAGAGTAAAGTGACGTTACACGAATTGTCACCATCAATGCTAGCGAAAACAAATATGATCACATATACTGGCGATCTAAAAGAGTACAATATCTCGGAAAGCGATCGTGGTCGATACCAGCCTTCGTGCGTAATGTTTCGACGCTCAGTTAATGATCGTACGAAATCGCGACTTCCTTACGATAGAGCTGTCATATTCAAAAACAAAACATTCTTTACAAACATCGAGGGCAAAAATGTCAAAATGGTTGGAGCACCCAGCACAATCAATACACACAAGGATGTCGAAATATTGCTTCAGATTGTGGACACGTTAACACTGCAAAGCTCGCTCGTTGAGCCGACAAATACAATGCAATAGGCAATGTTGCCAAACATTTATGGCACAAACAAAAAATCATTACAACTATTTTATGTACGTCGAGGACCACATTATAACTATATACATACTTTAGTTCGATATAAATATTTTTTAAATTTAAGTTATAAACCAAAATAGCTTAAATTGCAAGACTCGGTAAGAGTTTTCAAATTGATTAATCGAAAAACTGTAATTGAATTACTTAGGCATGTAATATTAAACAATCACTTGAGTGCACAGTTTTTATTAATATCGTTGCAAAATCATTGTACATTGTAATACCTTCTTAAGCGGATATCAGAATAACATTTAATTGCTTACAACAGTAGGGATCAAATAATTTGCAGCGGTATATATTATATAGTATATGAATTTGTGTATGTATAAACTATAACTTGCATAGGATTATAGTAAACTCTGGATCCATATTTATAAAAATTTATTAAAAAGTTCAACAAGTTCGTTGAACTTTTCAATTACAGAACACTAGTGCGTAGGTGTTGAAAATCAAATACTTCACAATGAACTTGACTTACTTCATTTAAAAAGAATTTTTTTTGCCAAGAAGAGAAGTTAAAATATAACGATGTATACATAGATATGTGTAATTATTACATAGTACATTTGTAAAGTCTTTCAGTAGTAGTAAAAAAAGAAAACATCTCACATTTGTTAACATAATTATGGTTATTTTTAGTTACGTAACGATTAAGTATTTTATTATAGCCATTAATAGCCAACTTAAATCTAATTTATAAATTTCTACACGGAAAAAATCAAGCGGTTGGTATAATAAACCAATTTTTTACGTTTATATAAAAGTTTTACTTTGATGCCTATAAATCGCTTGGAATAGAGAAGGAGAGGGGGGTGAAGTATGAAGTGTTTGTTTTTTTAACTACTGCTGAACTTGTTTTAATTCATTAACAATGCAAATTTTCCGAAAAGGCCATACCTATTTCACAACAATTGTTTAAATTGGAAATATCAATTTATAAAAATATTAGATATGTGGTACATGTATCAAATTCGGTATATCTGAAGTGATTAGAGACCCCTTAAAGGACCAGTTTTGTTTTTCTTTCATCTATTAAATACCCATAATATGTAATTGCTTTACTTTGCTAATAAAGAATATATGAGTAAAAACATTGTTTTTCTTTTGCATTTACGAAGTGGCAACGCTTTCTACTGTTTTCGCCGGGGTGGCAACGCCAAAGGAGTGCGTTCGGCGACAGAGTGGTATATATATTTGGGTTTGATTCAAATATCGGTTCACTATATACCTGTAGGCGATATGAAACACTCTATTGCAGGGATTTGAACATTCTAGTAGAGCTTTATGGAGTTATTAGGTCGTCCTACAAGACTAGTGTCTCATACATCTCATGGTAAATTTGAAATTTCCAGAAGTTTATTAGCATAATACCGATATGATATAAAATATTTACTTCCTCAGAATTGCGTACATGTCTTAATTATTATTTAATTTCAATTTGTTTTTTTAATAAAAAAATATATTAAAAATAGAAAAAAGTAATATGATTAACACTGTGTGTTTTGCTTAACACTCTTTATAATCATCATTTTTAATTGTTATATTTTAGTATTAGTACAGTTTCGAAAATACTTATTGGACAAATATGACTTTAAGAATTATATAAAATTAATTTTTATTGAAATATATATAAATAAATATATATATATTGTCAGACCCAGGGGCTTAGCCATTATTTAGCGTTTACCAATACTGGTTTTACAAATAAGGATTCGTTTTTGGAAATTTTAATTATGAAAGGATAACTTACAATATAGCACGAATTATTCCTAATTTTATACTAGTATATATTTTTATATATTTCTTCAATTAAAATGCCATTGGGCGTGGTCTTATTGTATTAATTCAACTAATGGAATGGTGTTTTTAGATTAGCAGAACTTTGTAAGTAGTTTGTGCCGGATAATTTTACAGTAATATCATATCAACTCGCAATTTGCTAGTCATTGAATTATAAGTCCGCTTTTTATTATATTTTACCATTCCACGTAATTTTTTTGCTCACATTTTGTTTCTACCGAGATCCTGCTTAGAATATTTAAATCAACGGTATGTGAGATACATTCTATTACTTTCTGTAAAACGATTTGTACAATTTTTTTTATTCTACTTGATTTTTCCGCATTTATAGGCGAAAACATAAACTTTTAAACAGTTATAAAAAATTACAATAAAAACAAAAAACATATTTAAGACTTTTAATTTAAAATATAAATATTAATAAATTC
>NW_017537156.1:1529208-1543373 GCF_001853355.1 Bactrocera latifrons
AATTTTTTCATCTCAATATTGGGATTTAAAATTAGATTTTTATTTTTTTAATCCCGATGTTGGGATTAGATTTTTAATTTTTTAACAAAGATGCTTAGGATTAAAAATTTGAAGCATCTTGTTTTTAATTTGAATTAAGTACGCAAATGTAAAAGAATTTTAATTCTTAAACAATTTCTTTTTAAAGTCTTAATTTTTTTTTATTTCTCAATACAGTAGTTGGATTTTTATTTATTTTTTTGTTTAATCTGGGATGTGGGATTGAGTTTTTTTATCCCGTACTTAAGATTACAGAATAAAGATTTAATTTAAATGTTAATTGAATTATTTTTTATTGTTTGCATTATTTACAACCGTGTGTATATATCAGCTTTATACTGTAGGGAAAATATTTGAAAACATCTATGAATATAAATTATTATAAATTTATAAAAATAATTTTGTGAATTTCTACTATTTTATAAAAAAATAATGTCATACCATAAGATTTACAGAATCGTTTCCTTTTTGTAAATCTAATATCAACTTAATTTTGTTTAACTTTTATAAAGTAGCTATGTATATAGTAATTATTATTAATTATATCATAATTTTAAATAAAAAAAATAATAACTTTATATTGCTGAATCCAGCACCACCCAATTTTATTTAGCGTATGAACATTAATTACTTATTAAAAATAAACAATAAAAAATTGTCATGTAAACTTATATAAATGTTCACATATGTGTTATTAAAAAATGTGCATATAAAAAAATTATAACTTTCCTCATAGGAGCTTAGTGTTATTACAAAACTTTATTTAAAAAAGCTGTGCTTAAGGCCCTCCAATGTCTACAAAGATTATTTAACTATGATAGTTTTGTTGTTGCCCTATCAACATTAAAATACTCTCCAAATCAAAAACAAATGATTTTGCATATTGGTTAAAGCATTCAAACTTTTTATACACACATTAATATAAATTTTTGTCATAATATTATTACATTTTGTAAATATTGATAAAATGTGTGATGGATTAATAAATGTACATAGTAGGCTTACATAATTAAAAATATGCATTTACAAAATGTGCTTATCTCATTTGTGATCTTTTAATACAACACTATTAGTAAGGTCATATGCGTCAGAATATTAAAGGATGGTGTTTAAGCTTGTACGTTGATAGCTAACATGAATTTATAAATAATTTGTTTTATTTATCTTAAAAGTAATTGCAAATTGAAAAAATCTCTATCTTATAAGCACATATTTATATATATATAAGTGCCAATTTAGGTGTTTAATTAGTAGGTGCAGGTAGTTGCATTAAGTATTGAATTTTGTTATCAGCTCGTATATGAATATAATTGCGATAATGTGAAAACATCCGTTTTCAAATAAATAATGAGAATCGACGAGATAATCGCATTAAAAATAGTCACTTTGAATTTGCAGCTGTCAGACTGTAAAAATCTGAGGAGAAAATACTGACAAATAATAAATTTTTACATGCATATTTACACAATTGAAAACAGGAGTTTGAAGAGAAAAAAATCCAAAATTTAACAAAAACATTATTTGGCCAAAAACCTATAAAAATATTAAGCAATGGATGTTCTCGTGTTTGGTTCAGCAATTGTTGATTTCGTCGCGTAAATACATACATATATATAAACATATTAGTGACAATACCAATTTCTACAAATTTATTCACAGATACGCCAACCGGCTACCAAAAGCTGGTGAGACACTACATGGCCACAAATTCATGACAGGATTTGGTGGTAAAGGTGCAAATCAATGTGTTGCGGCAGCTCGACTTGGTGCAAGTACAGCAATGGTAGCAAAAGTGAGAAACAACAAACTTACATTTACCAAATGGAATAAATAATAATTTTTTTTATAGTTGGGAGATGATACGTGGGGCAACAATTACTTAGAACAACTGCGGTCAGAGAATGTGAATGTTGATTTTATCCAGCAATGCAAAAACGAGGTTAGTTATTGAATGTATCTTATCTAAAAAGGGTGCTATTTTATTTTAATAATACAGACGACAGGTATTGCCCAAATATGTGTCTCGGATAGTGGAGAAAATCACATAGTTATCGTTGTTGGAGCAAACAATTTATTGAGTGGCGATGATGTCAAAAAAGCAAAAGTATTGTTCGATAGGGCCAAAGTAAGATAATATACAATGATTATGAATTTTTAGTTCACAAGTATACTTGTGTGTTCCTTTATATAATAAAGGTACTAATATGCCAGTTTGAGACGCCACTTGATGCGACGTTAGAAGCTTTGCGAGCTTTTAAAGGCATATCCATACTTAATACAGCACCTGCAGTTGAAGACACACCAGTTGATTTAATAAAATCCGCTACCATATTATGCCTAAATGAAACCGAAGCAGCTATAACAACGGGCTCTGAGCAGATATCAACTCTAACGTAATTAAGCATGATGATTTTTGTTGATACTTTAAAAAATATTTTTATGGTTCTAGGCAAGCCAAAGTAGCAGTGGAACATCTACTAGAAATGGGCGCTAACAATGTAATTATCACATTAGGCGCAATGGGTGCAGTTTATGCTAGACGTGAAGAACCAGAGACGTTTATACATGTACCGGCAGTTAAAGTGAATGACGTTGTCGATACAACCGGTGCAGGTGATGCTTTTATCGGTGCATTAGCATACTATATGGCGCATTATCCAGAATTTCCATGGCACCAACATATAGGCGCAGCTAACCAAGTTGCTGCCTACTCTGTAAGACACCCGGGTACACAAGCGAGTTTTCCGAAACTGGAGCAAGTCAATAAACTGACTGAATTTGCGTGGTACGAGATATAAACAGTTGTACAAACACAACATGTTAACATACGTTTTCTTATTTTATTTACAAAAATTTATTAAATAAAGTCTGCTTTTACTCGGCAATTTTACATATTTTTTTGTTTTGCATCTGTGTAGGATGTGCAACATTTATGTAGTAATGAACATTAATCGATTCACAAATATGCCTGCGGTATTATCATTTCTTGCCCGATTTCTTGATTCCTCCTCCCACCAATGGACCCTTTTGTGACGCGCGCTGTTTTGCTTGCTCGAGCGCTTTCTGTGCTTCCTTTTGTTTTTGCTTGAAGGCAATCTCATCGTCATCCATCTCCTTGCTTTCTTTTTTCGGTGCCTTCAATGGTTTCTTTTTACCACCCTCGCGACCAGACATTTTGTGGCAATTTTACTAAAAATTGGTATAAATGTGAATGTTAGATTTTCAGTATATTAGCCACACGTTTTTATACAAAAATTATATGCTCAAAGATGTATCTAAATTTACCTAACTCGTGCAGTCACGTTAACGAAACAATACAATTTGGCCTTTTTCTTGCGACTTTTGACGTTTCATCGGCAAATGTGCGATGTGTATTTAATATTTTTTTTTTATCGATTTTGGATTTCTTCATAATCGAAATTTCAGAGTATCTCAAGGCACATTGCGAATGATGGAGATATGTATTATATGTATCCAGAAATACTTAAACCACATAGAGTAGCGATATTTTGAATAAACTAAGATAAGAGGCAATTCTTCATCCACTCTGTATGCATGACATTGAAAATACGTCTGTAAATTTTCAATTCCCTGAAGATAATCGAAATAATGTAGTGCCACGAAATATATACTATACGTGAATATGATTTATTAGGTACATAAACTCAAAATACTATAAATATTTCGATAAACTAACCAAACAAATTGCACTCTGTGTTACTACCGCTTAGTAGGACAGGGTGACGAAAATCAATGGCATTTCGACACATTAGCCCATTTCCAACTGTTCCACTTATTCGCAGAGCTACGAACATATTCGGAGACGAATTCGTTTTCTTTCATTTCAAGTGTAGCCGCACGAGCTCGAGCACGCGACTTGTCAACGCCGAGTGGGAAAATCTGATATTCTTCAAAAGAATTTTTCACTGTGTCTCTTTTGTAAGAAGTATACAAAGCAAAAAGGTATTGTACATTTTTAATATATAGTATTATTCACTTAATTTAAGAATATGGTTATTTAGAGTGTGAATAGGAAATGTGTGTGAAAAAGTGACCGGAAGGTGAAGCGTAAAATCAACTCTACTGACGTGCTATTGAGCCATTGATTTTTCTCTTAATTCGCGATACCACTCGGCACTGTGCTTGTCAGTTGGTTATGTAACGAACTTTTTAATTTGCACAATTCCACAAACTACATTTTTGAATGCCTAAAACACGGTTTTATAATATGATTTAGCTTTCATAAAATCAACCGAAGCAACAAATATACTATAAATTTAAAAGGGTTTTAATGTTATTTGCATATACACATACACATACACATATTTAATTAGCCAAACTGGTGGGAGCGGTGACAGCATTGCATGTGTAGCGAAAACATCCCCGCTTTCCGCCAGTCCTTTTCCTAAAGTGAAAAGTGTTCACCAGTCACAAGGTAGACTTTCATGCTTGCGATTCCGTTTTCATAATTCCTAACCTAGAAATGTTAAAATAAAATAATGTTTAAAAATTTCTGAGTGAATCGAGCACTTGTTCATACATACGTACATCTATACGTAGCTGCGATCATGGTATGATTGTGTTTGTAGGCTCTCTGGCAAGTGGCAGCCAAGTTGGCAGCTACTTGCTTTGCACAGCGTTATGCGCGGAACAGAATGCTCGCGACAGACTGCAGCAGCACGAATGTGAACTGAAAACGGCGTTGTGAATCCTACTACATGAACGTTTGTGAGAGGGCAGCAACATAACAATGGTCGGCATATACACAAAACAACGGAGTTGTCCATTTTGCATGTACACAATTTCGTTGTGGCAATACTAATACCTTGCACTTCAATGAAATTTTAATATTTTGATCAAAGTGAAATGTTTAAGCAAAATATAAGTAAATAGGTAAATTTATTTGTTTTAAATTATCAATTGTTATTATAAATGATGTTGTTAGAGCTTTGAGTAATATTACATTTTACATATTAGTGGCATCACCAGTCTACCTCATCTCTCTATCTTCCATTCTACTGTCAACTCTACTGTCGTTGGCAAATATAGGATAAAATTGAAGTTAGCGAGAACGACAACTGTCGGCCTGCCGTCGTGTAGTCGTACAGCTGTCAAAATAGGTCCGTCCATAAGAACGTGTGTATTTCAATATTTAACAGATGTCGCGAGCATTGTATTCCACACATTATTGAGCGGCGTTAAATCGAAAGAGATTGATGCCATCTTTCCCCGTGCCATCTCTAAATTACAACTCATATTCTCTTCAAAATATACAATGAACTAATAATTCATACATTTTGTATATGTATGTATATGACATTACAAACTCTTATGTACAGAGCTCCTTACACTAAATGTTATTGGAAAGTTTAATTTTTATTTGACTCAGCGGTTTCCTCTATAAGCTCTTTTGCTCTTAGCAGTTTAACCTTCGTACACATGTGCATATGTATGTTGTCGTCAATTTTCAAACACAATAACCATTCCATTGAAAGTGTTGAATATGTTTCGGGTATACCTTGCGGGTACTAGTAGTCCGCTTATCGCAAAATAACTATACTTTAAGGTCATCCATAGCGACACATTTACATATACTTTCTACGTAGCAGTATACATACATACATATGTAAGTACGAGTAAATAGATTTTTGTTGTGTCTACTGCGCCTTAATGATTTATTTGTTGTGCGTCCTCGCAGCACAGTGCAGCGTTTTTGTAGAATATCTGGAAATACTAAAGACTAACACTGGAGCGCAGGTACTCGTTTCTGAGTACCTATAGAATTGCAGATGCGGTTACCTGCGTGTGTTTGTTAACTCTATGCAATGCAGCTGTTTAATGCCAACTGTGTTGCCGGTGAAAATTTGAATCAATTTGATCTGCAATTTGAATAAGAGATTCAGAAATAGATAGAACTGGTTTCAGCCAAATTCTGCTTAACAAAGTTGACAAAAGAGTCAGCAATTTGTATTAACACACAAATATATGTACATACATATGTAAGCAGGGAGTAGATTTGTTCATATTGTCCGCGAATCCAGCGATTTCGAAGAAGCTGCATCCACAAACTATATAGCTAAGTAATTTAATAGCTTTTTTTGTTTAACTTCTGTGAATAACCGGATATTTTCAGTTATATTCAAGAGCAATTTGGGGTGAGTTGCGTTTTGCGTGTTGAAAATCGTAAAAATGCCGACGCCACGTACATATGTAATTAATTTGTTGTTTTGTAGTAAACGGACACTTGTTGAGTGCCTTATGTGTGTAAAGGCTTAAAATGTAAAAAAAAAAATAATATAAATAAAAATTTAAAGGCAATAAGAAAAGTGGTAATAATAACAAAATTAAATTAAAACTCGCCGTAATACGAAACTATTTATTTGTTGCTGTGTTGTTAATAATAAAATTATTGTTTAGATAACAATAAATACTTTTACTTTCCGTTGGTCGATAAAATACATGAAATTTGAATTGAATAAGTATTTTTATAAAAAAGTAAATTTAAGTACTTGAATAAGTGCCGCCACAATAATAGTGCCAGATACTTAAATTGGGCTTATATTTTAATGTTGTGATAAAAATACTTAAATCACTTAAAGTTGCTGTTGACTGCGTTAAATTAAACCACTTAATCACAAAAGCCGGTAGCTGAAACAATATAAAATAATAAAAAAATTAAATCAATTAAAAACTAAACTTGAAATCGTTTTGTAACTTAATTTTTTAATATAGTAATTTTTTAATGTAGTATGTCGTGGGAACAGTTAAATCACTTAATCACCCAGCCCGATAGTTGAAAGAATATAAGCTAATAAAAAATTAAATAAATTTTATAAGTTTTTATAATGAAAATATATATACATACATACGTGTATATTTAAATTCAATTCAATAAAATAAAAAACTAAAGTTAACTTTAATTTTTTTCAATGAAAAACGAAAATCAATTACATTGCCAACACGTCCTTGATCTCTTACGCATTCTGCCCTCAATTTCAAGCTGACACAATGTGGCCATCAACGCTTTCGTACTCTTCGCGGACTACTTTCATGCCGCAGCGTCGATTAGCACGCATCGGTGCAATTAAAAAGTGGGTATTGGTTGCACTTTTTCGCTTATTTTAATGTGCCATAGCATTGTGGCAACTTGCCAAATGAAATGCAAGTTGCAACAACAACATAAGCGCTGCTAAAATTTGTGCGTAAATATGTTTTACAAATTTCAATGGCAAATTTCATGGGGTTTGCCGAAACCGGTTTTAAATGAGTTCATTGGCTTCGATTTCAAGAAAGCTTAACGCTTTTGGTTTAATAAGGCAAATGTTGATCTCATAATAACGCAATTTAAATTGTTTTTGTATGAAATTGCAAATATATGTTTATTTCTTTTTCTCAAAAGCTTACAAGCGCAGCTTAAAATTTAATTGTAAGATATTAAATTTTTGGATTGATTTACCTTTATTATAACCTGCTAAAGAAGTGGGGATAAAGTTTTGAACAAGGATGAAAAATATTTACACTAAATCAAATTACAAACAATTTTCTCTAAATTGTTGTTACAACAGCAATTAAAAATCCGCGTCTTAGTCCCAACAGTTGGGAGAACGTTACATAATTCTGTTTGTGTGATTGGTATAGAAGACTGTGGGCAAAATAATTACTGAAGCAAAGGAATACAGTGTTATCGGTTGTTAAGTGAAGTTATACAAAAAAAAAAAGTTTTACAAAAAAAAAACTTGAAAATCAGTATTAAATGAAACAATTGTGTAAATTATTGTGATTGTGATATTGCAATTCTTCCGCTTTCATTTCACAGTAATTAATTCTTTGCTGCTTCACTATTCACTAGCCTAAGACAAAGTTCTTAAAAGCTCAATCAACAAAAATTGATAACAATTGCTGGTTGTGAAATATCTAAAAGTGGTTTGTCTACAAAAGCTTTAACACCAATTCATCGTCAAAATAATAATTTTGATGCCTTTTGATAGATCTTTCCTTCAAAATAACCGTACAAGTTTGACTATGAATACTGTTCCGTATTTTTTGTACCTTTGAATAAGGTTAATTTTGCCACGAATCGGTTTTTATAAAATATGTTGTTGTTGTTGTAACACGGTTATCTAGTCCTCATTAGTGTGTGGTAAGGTTCAGATAAGTTGTCATCAAGGTCCTCCAACGATAGGCTCAGGAAACGTGCTGTTTCGACGGAGTAGGACCAGAGGGAGAGGGGTGTCAGATTTGTAGGGTTAGCTGGGCATGCAAAGAGGTAGCTAGAGTCATGCGGGAACTCGTTGCATGCTGAACATATATTTGGTATGTCGGGGTCTATTCTAAATAAGTAGAAGTTTAACCCGCAACAGTAACTAGAACAATTCTTACGACAGCCAGTTTTGTGTTACCGGAATTAATCCGGATTTTATCCTGTTTTTTCGTGTTTGGATCGTTATAAAGTATGTACATAAGTAAATGATCAGCATGACGAGTTGAGACAATTTAACTGCTTCCGTATTTTCACTTTTAACTCTTAATTTGTTATAGAAAGACTTTTCTCGCAGTGTTTCCGATTTATACGCCTCCACTGTACTACATATACATAAATCGTTTCAAAAATATATCTATTAATTTTACAACATACCAAAAGCTCTTGTCAATCAAAAAGGAAAAACCTCATGTACACATGTACACACATATGTATGCATCTTAATATAAGTATATAGTATGTTCGTCTGTACACATTCAAGTTGGACGTGAAAATTGTGTTTATCTCTCGTGTCTTCAATGAGCAGTACGCATATTATCTTATCATAAGACCGCTAGTTACTGAAGAACATACAAAATTACGTAAAATAGGATAGGGATTAGTGGTAGTATATACATACATATGTATGAACATGTAGCACATGGACAGCAGTTTGTCGTCAAGCTGCTTAGGCTAAAAAGTGTGAAATGGTTAGCATTATTTAGCACCTTAGTCTTATGTTGCCACGTATATTGCTGCTAACGGTAGAACATGCATTACCCAAAATTAACGCAAAATTTAAATCTTTTCTTGAAACACATATATACATATATATAATATAAACAATTGATTGAGCAGTCATATGCGTCGGACTTTAGCTGCTATAACGCTACATACTTTGTACAACTTGTGAAAATGAATGACTTTTATACACAAATATATAATACATATATACATAGCTTTGTCAGCGCGCGTATAAAAACGCATACAAGCATACGAGTATGTAGATGTGTGCGCGAATGTTACGTCAAATTCAAAATTTCGTGTGCCAGACGATCACATGTCCCTTGGCGACCCACACACAAACGCGTATTCTGCTGTATTTTAGGTGTGTGGGTGTGTGTGTGTGTGTGTTCGTGCTGTTGCTATTTCGCGTAGCGTCAATTCTTTGCTAAGTTAATCTCTCCTACAAACATACAGTTACAGTTAGTAATAATTCTTTAGCTAATACAACGTCCGTGAGTGCTATTGGGCTGCTTCGCAAATCAGCGATTACGTAAATACTTAAGGAAAAAAGTACGCAGTCAATGAAAACGTAATAGCCGCTTATCGTTTCGGCAGCAAGTGTCCTTATCAGCGTAGTGCAAGTTGGCCATTCGTCAATGCTTTCGCGCCGACATCTGCTCGCCACCCCCCAACGCCTATTTTTCGCACCTTAGCATTTAGCCGAATACTTATTTATAAGTGATTTGAATGAAGAGTGGAGTGAAGAAAGCAATTGCTTTTTGCGGCCAAAGCCAAATTACCGAAGATTTTTTGCTAAATTTAAATTTAATTTTAGTTCAATGCCACTATTGCTATTATTGTTTAAATGCTGTAAAAGGCATTATGTAATAACACGCTGTATGCACATACATACATACATTTTGTTGTATGTTTGTATGTACCATATGTACTTATGTTTCTCCTTGATTGTTGGCATTGAGCGAAAAACGACCGATATCTGTTGGCCACCAAGTTGGCATTAGCAACAAATTGCTGGCAACCCAAAGCTGTTGGGTTGCATTTTTGGAAATTTTAAAATTTTTTCTTTACTAATTTGTTATTAAAATTATTTTTATGCTTTTATGTTAAAAAGATTTTTGTTTTATCAATTATTTCTATTTTTTATTTCTTTGCTTTTTTTTGTAAGTTTGTTTTTTTACATACAAATTCAAAATAAATGATCGCGAGCATAAAGAAAGCTCTTTCGCATTCCCAAAATGACAGCAAACCAAAGCCATCACTTTTCACTCGTGTATGTGTGCGTGTTTGCCTAGCTTTCTATGCCACATTTCATAAGCTTACACATGCAAATATATATAGGTGTGGGTGTGCATTTATTCTCACCAATTTTACGCGCTCATTCACCAGCGTTTTGCTAAACTGTGTTATAAAACCAAGTGCCAATGTCTTGTCGGCGTTGGCCTTCAGCGAGAAGCCGTAATGTAAAAGAGTAAATATATATTATTTACCTACATATTTACATAAGCGTAACTGTATGTGAGGAAAAAGCTCATTCCAAGCTCTCACGCTCTCTTCGCTTGTGTGTGTAACAAAGCGCAGGCGTTCCCTTGACCGTTCGCTGGCTGCCAGTCGCTCTCACTTCCGTGCGTTTGCGCTCTCACCCTCCTCAATGCCACCAATTACGTAGGCAGAGGTTGCAAAAGCGCATTGCAGAGCTTTCAACTAAGTTTTGCTTCACTCAACGTCGCCAAGTAGAATTTTCAATTTTCCATAAGCAATTCAGCGGCCGTTCGGTGCAGACCTAAAGCTTGGAAGAGGAAGAAGTGTGCAATAGCAATTAACACATTTTTGTTACTGTGATAAATTATACAAAAACAAATAGTACGTAATACAAAAAATATATTAATTTTTAAATTTCTAATTTAAAGAAAATATTGATTTGAAAAGAAACTGAAATGCAATAAAACTGAGTTATGGCAAGCACTCAATAGTTATTACGAATTAAAGCGAGAGTTGTTATGTAAAAGTGTTTGGAGTTTGCGAAAAAACGTCGACTGCAATGGCAAAGCGTGCAATTATCTAACACCGAATGCGTGTTTGAGTGAGCTTTAAACTGCTCAAAGGCAACTTCAAAGTAATAATAATCAAAAATTATGAAGAAATGTGAAAACATTAAGCGCTGCCTTAGAAAAATAGTGTTTATATTAGTGCAAATTTTCCAAAATTTTGTAAAAAACTGATACTGAAAAATTGTGTGCCCCGAGGCAGAGGAACTGTTATGCAACCACATCTGTTATTGTAGACGCTTCGTGAAAAAGTTCGTTCGGTCGATCTTTGTTCCATCGCTTGTTCGGCGCTCGGTTCCATATGCAGCAACAACAGTGTGCCAACGCCACAATCAGCTAACCTCGTATTGATAAAAAAGCGGTTTATGTAACATAACGGTTTTTATACAACAACACAGCGCTGCGTTTAAGCAGTTGGCTGCAACGACCCAAAAAACACTTTGCACCCTTTATAATCGCATATTCGTAATATATTAAACGTTTAAGTTGGAAATGATTTTGCAAAAATTATGTCTGTCAGTTAGCCAGATTGTAGCACCTTCTTTGTAGAATCTTCTGCACTTATCGATTGGTTTCTTGTTCTTGTTGGCCACGTGCTGCCCCTTGGGGCCAGCATTCGTTATTGTGACGTAACAATGAAGTGACGCACAAATATATGTGTATGATGTCGGTAGTATTAGTCAATATACATACAGATATACTTATATACGAATAGTATATGTAGTTGAATACAAGCACAATTATAAGAAACAATTTCTAAAACCAGGGCATAAAGTCGAAGAAAACTATCGCAGCGCCATTAGTTAAGTGTATGTAAACATGAACATACATATGTATGTACAATTGTTTGCATATTTGCACTTGAACCACATATTAGATAACAGCTTTAGACGCAATGCGTATGAGTAACATCAACTGCGCGTCGTTAGGATATTGTGTTCGTGAGCCTGCGTGGCGTATGATGAACATGAATGAAAAGAACTTTCAATAAGCACATACAGTGGTGGGCATCCGATTAGAATTGGCTTGCTGGCTTTTAAAGTTTTTCATTGAAATTAATTATTTCAAGTCAGAAAATAATATGAAAAATACAATGTTTAGTTGTCATATTTTCAATATTTTTAGTTACTTTTATTTTTTATTGATGAAATTTATTTTTGCCAAGATTTTTGTTCATAAAATTTATTAATTATTTATGAATTTCTGTATGGAATGGTGAATAATTGATTTTCTTATTGAAAAACTACCATTAAGATTTATATTTTTATCGGTTTATTGTAGCTTGTTGCTTTTCTATTAGATAAAACATTCATAAAAATTTTACTAAAGGCAAAAGCTTTATTTGTACCCGTTTTGAGAACACTGAAAACGTCTTGTTTTGTTGAAAATTAATATAATTATTTGTAATATTTTAAATGGAACATTATTAACTAATTTTTAACATATATTTTAATATATTAAATTTATTAAATATTAAAATATTTCAGTTTTTAGAATTTGTAAAATAATTGAAAAAGAGAGCTCACAATTCTTTACTTCAATATGCAAACATTAGATAACTTTGATATTTACTAACCGTTAGATTTGGTTGGACATTTTTAAAATCATATTTTTATCTATTATCTCAAAACAGTAATTGCTTTGAAATATTATAAATATAATATATAACTTTAAAATTCTTTTTTTGCTAAACTATTTATTTATAATTATAATTTATGCAACTTGTAGGCAAAGTTTTCTTAAGTTAGAACAAAATTATTAATTTTACCAATAGGAAAAATATTATTTTAAAAAAATATCACTTAAAAAACCAAATTTTTTTAAATATATAATTTTTGGGCTTATCGAAGACCATGTACGCTTGTCATTCTACATTTATGTGGTTCAAAACTAAGCCAATAGCAATTTTTGTTACGACGGTCACTAAACGTCTTGATTTTTTGTGATACTTTAGTAACACTTACGTGCAATTACAAAAAAAAAAAAAAAAAAAAAAAATTATTATTATTGTTATAATTTATAAATATTTTAATTTTTTATTTATTAATAGCGCTTTATTAATATTTAAGAACGCATTTCTGAAGGGTAAAATATTTTATACAATATAATATAATTTTTACAAATTGGAATTAGAGATTAAAGCAGATTCACTCGATGCCAAGAAAAAATACTAATTATTAGTTATTTTAAAAATTTTTTCACGAGTTCAAACACACAATATGTTTGAATTTAATTAATTTTAATTTATATATTTATACAGACATAAAATTTATCTTTACAAATTTTGCAATTTTTCCAAGGCCTTGTCGGTCATTCACAGCATTTTTGATCTGCATAATAAATTTTATTGAATTATCCACTTTTTCGAAAAAATTCTGCTCTGCAAATGCGATATAAATTTATTTTTTCAGAAAAAAATGAATAATTTTTTCAGAACAAAAAAAAAATAACGATTTATAAATATTTTTGGTAAAAATTCTTGTTTGCAAATTTTTATTTTTTTCGCTTTTCTTCAACTCGCTTGAATGAGTTCTAAAATTAAACAAACACTTGTGCATATATAGCGACTGATCTGACTGTTGCCAACATGCATATGTATACATACCAAAATACATACAAATGAATTTATATACATGTAGACATATGTATTTACATATTTTAGTGTGTACTCTTGACGTCAGTTGATGGTGTTTTTTTTTCAAGGAATTTGAATAATTATATCACTTTTTAATCAACTTTTTTTCGCGATTTTACGGTAACAACACTTGAATTCACATTTTCTTGCATTTTCGTTTCAATATAATAAATAATTTATCAAGTTATTAATTTGGACTTATGACTCTTGAAAATGAACTTGCTTATACACATGTGTGTATGTATGTACATACCAAAGAAATTGATTGAAAAAAACTGTGAATTTATATGACTGTAAAGTATCTACATAATTCCAGCTTTGCTAACTGTGCGTTTATCTGAGTCAACGCTTGTGCAAAGAGGCGTAAACAAAAGCATTTCATTATTATTATAAATTGAAATTTGATACCAGTGCAATATGAACTTTAAATTGAACTGTGAAATTTTATACTATGTATGTA
>NW_017537156.1:1543629-1567965 GCF_001853355.1 Bactrocera latifrons
AATAAATAAACATTTTTTGAAAAAAAAATATTAAATTACCTGAAATTTTAATACAAAAAAGTAATAAAAAATATCAAAAGCATATTTAAAATTTTTTGCTCATATGTACTTAGTGCAAAGTATAAAAATAATGTAGACCACGTGCTAATTCAATAAGACTGAATTTTTCAGCTTAAAAGTAACATTGAGTCACACTTAGCAACGAGACTGAACTTCCATAAACCAGTTTTGTTCGAACCACTTTTTCAAATACAAACTAGGCTGAGCTGTCTTTTTATTATATAAACATACAAACACATACAATTATGCATGTATGTATGTGTAATAATTCTAAAATTCCATGTGCGCTTATCGCAAAAAAGTACCGATTTCGCGCTAATAAATACGTTTGTGTGTGAAGTGAGGTCGCTTAGCGTCGGCGACGTGCGGCGCTCGCTTACGGTTTTTGTGTCTGTGATGTCATGAGTGTCGCGAATTTCGCTGATATCATTATAAACAGCAATAAATTCAATTTGCGCGTGCCATTTACAGTTTAATTGTTTTTTGAAAGAATATTATTTTACTATCAATGAAGTTGTCGGAATTGCAACTAATCTTAACATTTTTGATTTAATTTAATTACAGCATAATGGGCAAGGATGGTAAAGCTGCTGATCCCCTTGCATTCGTCAAGGATTTCGCTGCGGGCGGTATCTCTGCTGCCGTCTCAAAGACTGCTGTTGCACCCATTGAGCGTGTGAAACTGCTGTTGCAGGTTCAACACATCTCAAAACAAATCAGCCCCGATAAGCAATACAAGGGCATGATTGATTGCTTTGTCCGCATTCCAAAAGAACAAGGTTTTGCGTCATACTGGCGTGGTAACTTGGCCAATGTTATCAGATACTTCCCAACTCAAGCTTTGAACTTCGCCTTCAAGGATGTGTACAAACAGGTGTGTGTTAAATCGAGCTCTAAGTTTGTTGCTATTAATTGAAATTTTTCTGACATTAATTAAAATCTATATTAATTGTCTTTATTGGCAGGTTTTCTTGGGTGGTGTTGACAAGCACACTCAGTTCTGGCGTTATTTCGCGGGTAACTTGGCCTCCGGTGGTGCTGCTGGTGCCACTTCTTTGTGCTTCGTCTACCCCTTGGACTTTGCCCGTACCC
The DNA here is from genome assembly GCF_001853355.1 of Bactrocera latifrons. Classification (NCBI taxonomy): domain Eukaryota; kingdom Metazoa; phylum Arthropoda; class Insecta; order Diptera; family Tephritidae; genus Bactrocera; species Bactrocera latifrons. Next base: position 1,544,782 of record NW_017537156.1, read on the forward strand.
GGTAGGTTTTCATATTCAATAATTATGAAAGACAGCAATCCACCAAAAGTGAAATCCGCTTAAATTCCTCAAAAAAGTAATTTATGATATTAATTTTTCGTGGATGACTGTAGTTATGAAGCATAACAGCTTTTGAGTTTTTTTTAATACTTTTATAATAATTCATGAATTCGCTTATTCCTCTTCTCCACACAGTTTGGCTGCTGATGTCGGTAAGGGTGGTCAACGTGAATTCACCGGTCTTGGTAACTGCTTGGCCAAGACTTTCAAGAGTGACGGTCTTGTTGGTTTGTACCGTGGCTTCGGTGTCTCCGTACAAGGTATCATCATTTACCGTGCCGCTTACTTTGGCTTCTACGATACTGCCCGCGGTATGTTGCCCGACCCCAAGAACACACCCATCTACATCAGCTGGGCTATTGCTCAAGTTGTTACAACTGTTGCTGGTATTGTATCCTATCCATTCGATACTGTGCGTCGTCGCATGATGATGCAGTCTGGCCGCAAAGCAACCGAAATCATCTACAAGAACACACTGCACTGCTGGGCCACAATTGCCAAGCAAGAAGGTACTGGCGCCTTCTTCAAGGGTGCCTTCTCCAACGTACTCAGAGGTACTGGTGGCGCTTTCGTGCTTGTATTGTACGATGAAATCAAGAAGGTCTTGTAAAGTAATTAACACCTACTATCTAATTGAGCTAAAACAATTATTTAATTTAAATATTAAAATAATAAAAACAAAAAATTAAAAAAATACCAACAAAAAACAGCTACCATACATTATTGAAATAAGCGATATAAATAAATAAATGTAAAACAAATAGGTTGCAAATTGTAACAATACGAAGATAGAGCGAAAAATTACCAACAGTAATTCAACAACAACAACACTGATGAATCATTAGTAAATGTTCAATCACAAACAAATACGGAAAAGTTAAAAATACAAAAATTAATAAAAATTGTAAAATGATTTTTTTCTAGTATAGTGCTAGTTAAGTACAGATATCCAGGACCTGTTCCGGCGTGCGTGGCGATTAAATTCGATGAAAAGTTTTCATTTTAAAATGATTGGTCCAGTTATCACTCTATCCCCGAAGTAGGGTCTTTAGATTGTTACTCCACCCACATTACGCAAACCCATCATTACACCAACAACAAACGTGGCCTAACATCTCAATAATATTAAACTCAATTGAACTTTCGAAGCTCTCAGGATTATACCCTTTTTCCTTAGCGTACACCATAACGTAGATAACAACAACAATCGATATCCTCAATCCCTTCCCGTTTATTGACAATTACCGTAAGACTACATAACTAAATTTTAAGAGTCGGTGGCTTGCTTTAATTTCTATCGTTTAAATGAGTTTTATCGATTTCTTAATTTGAATATTTTTCAAATCTATGTCGTTTTCTAAAAGTTTTTCGTAAATTTGACACATTTGATTGAATTGTTCTCATTGTTCATTGTATAATTGTTAAATTCTAAATATTTAAAAATCATACTTTTGAATTGGCTACTAAATAAAACTAGCACAATGAGTGAAGGAGAAATAAAGAAAGATTTGTCAGATCCTATTGGGTTCCTTAAGGATTTCATGGCTGGTGGCATATCCGCAGCTATAGCAAAAACTGCAATGGCGCCGATAGAACGCGTTAAATTGCTTTTGCAAGTACAAGCCATATCAAAGCAGATCTCTGCCGACAAGCAATATAAAGGAATGATTGATTGTTTTGTAAGAATACCCCGTGAGCAAGGCTTTTTATCATTTTGGCGAGGAAATCTAGCCAACGTCATAAGATATTTTCCTACCCAGGCATTGAATTTTGCCTTTAAAGATAAATATAAACAGGTATGATAACATCCAAAAAAAACCAATTTTAAATTAATAGCATTATGAAAATTGTGAAGATATTCCTCAGTGGCATAAACAAAAAAGAACAAAAGGGACGTTACTTCTTAGGCAACATACTATCCGGTGGTGCAGCTGGTGCTACGTCTCTCTTATTTGTATACCCTTTGGATTTTGCACGTACTCGGTAGGTAAAATTCCTGCTTTTCTATGTGTACCCTAATAAACTATTGTGTAGATCATCGAAAATTTGAAGATATAGTTGTTATTAATTTAGCAGTAGAATTTATTTGATGTCGGCGCTCAGTTACATGCATAATTTACAATTTTCCATAACAGCTTGGCTGCTGACGTTGGAAAGACCGGACAACGCGAATTCAATGGACTCTTTGATTGTATAAAGAAGATATTCAAAACTGATGGATTTATGGGATTGTACAGAGGTTTTGTTGTTTCTGTACAAGGCATTATAATGTATCGTGGGGCTTATTTCGGTTGTTATGATACGGCTCGTGAGCTAATGCCAGATCCGAAAAATTCACCTATATGGGTAAATTTTTTAATTGCGGAAGCTGTAACCACCTTTGCAGGCATAGTTTCTTACCCATTTGATACTGTGCGCCGTCGTATGATGATGCAATCAGGCGTAAAGGCTGGCGAACGAGTTTACAAAAACACTGCCCATTGTTGGTTAGTGATTGCTCGCACAGAAGGGCCTTTTGCTTTCTTTAAAGGAGCGTTTTCAAATGTTCTACGTGGAACTGGTGGGGCACTTGTATTGGTGATGTATGATGAGATTAAGAAGCTAATGAATTAACATTTTAAACTTTTATAAATTAACTAAGAGATTAGACCTTACTACTTGAATAATAGTTTCTCATTTTTAGGAATTAAATCTGACTGCTACTTCTTGAACATGATTTAATTATTATTTAAGTTTTGAAGTCGCGTTTGTGATCAGTCTATTACAAAATGTAATTTCATATTCTAAATGAAAACCTGTCTTTTCACATTAAAATATTTTCTTTTATACTAAATCAAATGTTTTTTTTTTATATTGTTATAAAAAAAAACGAAAGTCTTGAAATAAACCGGATTTAAATGTTTAAGAAATCGATAACTATTTGAAAGAATTGAAGTCTCCAATGTTTATCGAAATTATAATTCTCAACTAATTGACAGTTGTTCACCTGCGAAACAGCGGATAGATAAGTCTATGGAATTTCGGTTCGGTTATAAAATTTTTCCACAAAATTAAATAAATTTCAATTGAATTGTAAAAAAATTGTTGCAAATATGTTGGCTAGACACTCTTTAAAACTACCACGATTGACAAACATGTGTGCATCTTTCTGTACTGCGACAGCGGAAGCCGCGGTGGAGCCTCTTTATAATCGCCCTAAACTTGCCCCAACTGATTACCGCACAGGCGAGACAAACACCGACTTGCATTCTAAAGTGCATGAAGCCAAGTTCTACACAATTGCACCAGAAATTAAGAAACAACTGTTTAGCGGTGGTGGACTTCCACGACAGTACGAGCAACAAGTGAAAACATTTACCGAAACTTGTCTCATGGTACGACCGGCTGGTTTAGAGTTAATAAATTACATCCGTAATACGGATTTCAAACGACCAGCGATACGATACGTATTATACGGCGACAATGGTGTTGGCAAAACGTTAATTATGGCTCATGCATTGCACTATGGGTTACAAAACAATTTTGTGCTTGTACATGTACCATGGGTACCCAATTGGATGAAGCGTCCAAAAGAAACTGCAAATGCTGCACAAGAAGGATTTATCGATTTACCTTTCGATGCGGCAGCGTGGTTAGTGCACTTTAAAACTCAAAACACAAATCTACTTACCAAACTACAATTGAAAACAAGTAAGGATTACATCTGGAGTAAAAGAGAAGCAACTCCAGCTGGTTCTACATTGTTGGAATTGGTGGAGCACGGTATTGCGCGTATTAAATTCGCCTCCGAAACAATTGCTGCTTTATTATCCGAACTGAAGCAACATGCTAGTGAAGATAAATGTAAAGTTATGGTTGCTATTGATGGTTTTAATGCATTTTTCCACCCAGAGACACGAGTGTTTGGGGATCATAAACAACGTATAACGCCTGATCGTATTACACTAACACAACCGTTCCTCGATATTACTAATTACAATTGGACTAATGGTGTCTGTATATTAACAGTGGATAAAATAGGAATGACCGAAGGTTATATGGAGTCGTACATGCCACGTTATTTACTCGGTAAGGAAGGATTCGAACATTTAGATCCATTTGTGCCAGTACGTGTGGATAACTACAGCGATAAAGAGTTCGCGAGTTGTGTACAATACTATTTAGATCGAAATTGGATTCAGAAAACACCGGAAGGCTTTGACGAACAACTTAAGTACCTTAGCAACAAAAACCCTTATACATTAATGCAATTAACACGTTCGTTGTAAGTGAATGCACAACTTCGTAAACTGAAAAACCAAATATTGTTCACACTTTTAAAAATAAAATTAAAAATAATTATCGAAATGATCAAATCTTTTATATAAGACTCATAAATATGCAATTATAGTAATTAATTGTTGTAAACCAATTCACTTCGTTGAAATAGTGGGTATTTATTGATTAAACATGTACGCTCTTCATTAAGAAAATCATTCTACATTTATAAATGTAATTCTCGATATCATGTCATCAGGAGGTAATTAACTATCGTGTTTTCGTGTTTTTACTAATATTTTAGGCAAATATTTTATCTTTTTTAGCGTTAAACCGGCTTTTCGAACATAATAAAACATCAATCTAGATCATAAACAAGCAAGGAATTTTTAAGTTGAACACTATAGTGTCAAATGCGAATAATTGCTGCCAACATGCATATACATTGGCTGAAATTTTAACAAAGTTCACTGCAGATGGTGATGAGTAGATTGTATTCGAGGCGTTTCTACGAATTGCTAATTGTTTTCATCTAAACGCAAATAATAACGCCGTTCCCATATTTGCTAGGCTTCGATCTTAATTGGCGGACGCAAACGCGGCCAGTCGACAAACTCCACACCATAATGTAATATGCCAGTTGTGCCCACTCCAACAATTGTGCCCCAGAATAGAAGGAAAAGCAAGCTTTCGGTATTAAATTCTGCCGGAAAGATGGCGGTAATGAAGAGCATTGCCACGGCGAACAGCAAAACGGAAGGTATCTGAAAATGAAAAAAAAAAATTTTTTAATCGTAAAATTTTACTTTACCAATCAGAAGTTTACCGTGTTGTAGCGCCAAGTGCGTGTAACTACTAACGGTGACGGCAGTAAATTGCCTTCGTCCGGTTTAACCACATACTTGCCCAGAAATAGATCAAAACCATCCTATAAAGTCATATAATACTGAAAATATTGTAAGTTTAATCAAACGCGAACTCATGCACCTGTCTACTTCCATCAGCAAAATTATTAAGATAGTAACGAGTTGCTGAATTAACACCATCCTGCATAAGACCAGCTTTTGTACGTTTTCCTGTGCGTGTGAAATCGGTTTTCAAAGCACCAGTACCGGAATATTGCAGTGAAATCACATCCGCATTATCCGCCCAAACCTGAATGCATACAAACGAGTAAGTTAATGTTTATTTGGTATATGAGTATTCAACTTACCCCCTTGAAAATATACTCGAAATTCGGCGAAGCTCGTTCTACAACTTGGCCGGCTTGCAAAATGCCCAGCTTTTGTAGGACCGTATTTAGTGAACGCTTGGCTAGCATACTTTGCACAACATTAGTGCGATCCAAGCAATCAACACAATTTGTGCGAAAGACGCCATCTTGCGCTGATACCAAACCGCCATCTTCGCGCAAATGAAATACTGAGAACTCATCCTGCTCGTGGGCCACGCGATCAATCAGAATCTGCAAGCGATCCCAACGCATTTTCTTGCATTCGGCGTGAAAGTCGAACGCTTCATAGCGTACATTGGGATTATTAATTTGTTGAACAAATGTGCGGAATGCGCGTTCCAAATTGCCCTCGGCGCGTTTTTGGTCCACCTATAGTTTATAAGGAATTATTTCCTTATAAAATAATTCTGCACTTATTCATAAATGTACAAATTACCAGGTTTAGAACTATTTGACGTCCGTAAAGCATCACCTGTGTTTCGAAATGTTTCAAGCATGCCGCCAAGTGATCCTTACCCGGCACCAGTTCCGGATCTGGTTTATACCTTAGGTTTGGTAATTGTCGCCAAAAGAAGGGCATACTGCCTCGCGTCTGTTGCAAATAGAAAAAATACTTTGTATAATTATATACCATTATAAAACAATTGTCGGAAATCACCTGCACAAAGGATATGCGTTGTCCATTGTACTCGACAATTTGTTCCGTTTCCACAAAATTGGCTACATTACCCGTCTCGTCAATGCCACGCGCGAAGAAACGTGTGCCGGCGCGGTGTATAGAGCGGCGTGATATAATGGACCAAAAGAACGTTTGACCATTTACTTGCACTTGATTTATGGAAGCAACTGAAAGAAAAAAGTTGTCTTAATAAAACTCGACTTGAAAATTTATTAAATAAGTTAAGATTCGTACAGCCTAATACGATTGGTAAGGCGAATTTGCGCATTTCCGGACAATTAAAGTTGCGCAATAAGGCGCCATTCCAAACGAAGCGCTCGTCGGCACGCTCGAACAAACCGTTCTAGGGAGTGTATAAAACGATTAGATGAGTACATTGAAAAGTATTAAATTCAAAATCAAAATATGTACCTTCATGAAGTCCGGCGGCATGCCGTGCAGGCGCTGTAGCGAGTGTGTCAAATCGTACCAATAGGAAAAGTAGAAGAAACGCGTGTCCAGTGTTTGCCGCAACATGTTAAGATATGTCTCATTTTGTTCGCGTTGTTTGGGGCGCAAATGAGTTATAGTTGGAATGTAGGGTATAATATCGTAACCTGCCAAACGCCATATAATGGCGCCGTTTAGCATGCCCACATAAAGGCGATGAGTGGCAACAATTAGGTAATGGCCACCTAGTATTTGAATGGTGCCAAGTATGCCACATACACGCCTTGTGGGCACTTGGTTGTTTAGTTGATTGCCTTTGCCTACAATAACATTGTTAAAATGTATACCATTTGTGGATAATTTCCAAATGCCTCAATTGCGTTTACTTACTTTGAACACGTACTGTATTCACAACGCGATCAATTACCAGCAGCTCATCTTTGCCATTGGGTTCCACAACGAAACGTTCCGGCGTTATGTACCTGTGTTGTATTGTAAAGTAGTTATAAATCGATAAAATCAATCTTTAAGCAGTCATATTCGTGTCAAAAGCTTTGCTGCCACATATATGCGGTGGACAGCTGCAAGGCTAATCCATTAATAATGTAATTTCAAGTGCAGATTAAGTGTGCCCTACACAAAATCACACTCAGCCACCCACCCTACTTTAAGCTACATACAAGCTAACCCACACAGCCCACAGCCCACTGAACACATTAACTTCTTCCGTTATCAACTTACAAATTCATGTCATCGTGTATATCCCAACTGGTATCCATTTTGTTGTACCAATCTTTGTGAAATGCGCGAAATTGAACTAAAAATTAGTTTAAAAATAAAAAACTTTTAGTCCGCTACTTTATCAATATTGCTAATCACTCCCTGGCAACGAAATCAACAACACTACGGGCGTTGTTTATTTTGGTTGCAAGTGGCCGCACAAATTTTACTTTATTGTCGTTAGTTCCTTCGTTGTTTATCTGTTAATTTGAAGCCATTTATTCTATTTTTTTTTTAGTTTTATTACTGTAACTAAATTATTAATTTAGAATCGTGGACAAATTGATTGCCAACAAAACTTTGCAAATTTTGACACTAATCAGCTGTAATATTAAATTCTGCACAGGGTTACATTGACTTGTTTTGCTTACAGTGGAGGCTATAGATTAGTTGCGCTTGTACAATAAATAATTTTTTAAATCGTTGAAAGTGTCCAAATTTATTATTAAACATTTTTTTTTTTAATTTAAAAACTGAAATATTTAATTTTTTAAGTTATTAAATACATTAAAGGTAAAAAATTGAAGTTGTCTTCTTAAAAACTTTTTTAATCGTGTCTACTCGAAGTGCTTTGCTGTCTTAAGTCGGGGAACTGTTTTTTGTTGGTTTTCTTCCAAATAACTTTTTACAAGTTAGAGAACAAGTTGTTGTGGTTGTTTTAAAGGTTATCTAATACCCGTTTGGGTGGTAAGGGTCATTTGAGTTGGGTCCAAATTGAGATCCCTTATCCGGGGATCCCCGGGTTCGGCATGGCGTAAGGTGTCGCGCTCGTTAGCTAAAACGGCCGATTCGGCTGAGAAATTGGGGCGGATTTCCGCTATTCGGTAGCTGTTGCGATTACCTTGCGGAATTACGTTCACCAACGCATACGTCCGTAGGAATAGGTAAAGCGTTGAAGGTGCTCTCGTTAAATTCTGTGAAGCCGAACCAATTAGGTTTTATAAAGTTAATGTAGGTGCGGTTGTCCACAAAAATGAAATCGAGAGGCTTCTCGAACGAGATAATTATGGGCAGATGGTCTGATGCGAGAGTTAGCATATGTCGCCAGGTTATGCTATTTATCAGACCACCGCTAGCAATGGCAATATCAGGCGAGCTATTACAGGTCCCATAATTCTGGTGGGCGCTTCGTCATTCATTGTGCAGAATGTCGAATCGTCAATCTGTTCCGCCAGCTCCATCCCCCTACGATGATTTGACAGGCATGAATGCCAAAGATCATGGTGCGCGTTAAAGTCGCCTAGTACGAGTACCAGACGGTTCTCACCACGAAGTAGCACACCTATATTCGAGTGATATCCTGTAGGGCAACATGTAACTGGGGTATGTATATATTAAATATTTCGAGCTCGACATCGCCTGACCCAATAGCTATGCCCTGACATTCTAGGGTAGTATCCCTGCGGTCGATGTCCTCATCTATTAGACGATACTGCACGGAGTTGTGCAATATGAAGGCTAGGCCGCCACAATTATCTCGCTCGCGATCTTTACGTAAAACGTTGAAACCGGCACAACTCAGAACATCTGAGCGGCTGTTTAACTTGGTTTCTTGGACCGCAGCTATCAATACTCGTTCCCGATTCATAAGTGCAACTATCACCTTGATCTTGATCTGGAGTCCGTTGCAGTTGAATTGAAGTAGCCGGGTTTGTCGAGGGTGTCCGTGAGTGTCCGTGAGTGATCCTGTGGGTGAGGGAGTGACGTGTAATTGGTGATTGTTGCAGCTGCAGAGCCCGAAGGGGCAGTTGTCGCGCTGGGGTGTTTATTGGCGACGCCACTGTAGTGTGTTGCGGGGGCAAACTCCTGCAGCATGGGGCAACGTAGGATTCACTCCACTCCACTCCACGTGTGGTGCGCAGGCCGGAATACGCCGGGAAGTGACACCAGCCAGTGTGGTAATTGCACTTGACTGATGTAACATTCCGACGTATGATGGTCTGACACACGGAACAGACTGTGCGAGGAACCAAGAGTTGGAGCGCGATGAAGGTTGGAGGAAGAACAAGGCAGAGTGGGAGCTATGTTGCCTATGTGAGCTCCTGACCGTGGAGGTGATTTGTTCGTCATTCAGGTTGAGTGGCGGCGCGGCGCGCGAACTATGTGCAGATTGCACAGCCGTAAAGGCTTGTGTCGCAGTACTGCGCAGGCAACATGGGGCCACGTAACGCGTGGTCCACTCCCTATGGGTCTTAAGGCCTGAACAGGTCTTAAGTTGGCTCCATCCATTGCATGTATTGCACCCGACCGATGTGGAGTTTGGATGAAGCCTTTTTGCACATACGCAGCAGAAAAATTCCTCCGGGCCCGGGTTGGACTCAATGTCAGCACGAGTCCGGAGGATACGGAGCAACCCTGCTGCAAGGCACAAACACAAATTAGTACTCATCGATTCAAACCCCGTTCGCCGATCGCTGAAAAAACAGCCCTTGGTCGGATAAAATCCCAGTCTATTGCGGTACGTGGAACCGGTTGTCGTGGACATTTTTAAAAACAATGTTCAAAAAGTTCTAATGATTCTCTGATGGATATATGTATGTTTGTAGGTAGATAGAAGATTTAGCGCTAAATGCGTCTTCGTAATACCTTAATGGTCTTGCTATCTCGTTTAATTTTCGCGTGGAAAGGGGTTTCCTATTATCTACTAGTCTGTATTTTTTTTAATATGTTCTCCAAGTGGTAAGTGCCCCATTATAGTATCTGTATCCTAACTTAATGCTTATTTATGACACATTTTTGGGTTTTCGTTTAATGGTATTTTGAAGGCGTGGCAGTGGCCAAATGGGGACTTGTTAGATTTTTTCTCGAAAAAGAGGTACATTTTCGAATCCTGGTACTTAAAGGTTAGTAAAATGTAAACAACCAGAACGTCCTTCACCTGGAAACTGTGAAACGGCAATCGGATTTTGAAAATCATGAAATTAATCGGCACACACCAGTTTTGAGACTTATTCAAATTTAAGCCAATAACGCTGCACGCGTTATGAGCATTTTCGGTTTATTTTGTTGTTGTTTTTTGTTTTCGAGATTGATTAGCATAAACGACTCGTTTACTCTGAAGTTTCGTATTCAATACGAGTTTCTGTTTTTAAATCTCTTGAAGTATTCCGTTTTTATTTTATGAGCTTACGAATGTGCGCGTGTGTGTGGCTTAGAATTTCTATGTTTTTATGTGCTTTAGTCAAAGACGAGCCGGAAACTCATATTTATTTTGTAAATGATCGATGCCAAAGCTCTGATTGCTGTCATTCAGGCAATTAAGAGGCCACACGGGTTCTTTATAACCTATGAATGGAGTATTTGTTTTGAATTAAAATTTTATTGGGTAAAAGTGATTGGCGTTTTGGCATTGAAAATTGGTGGCTAGCTAATGCATATATATTTATAATTGTGAAAATCATACAAAAGGTCTGGGGACTATTTTGAGGAGCAGTCAAGCTAGAAATGCACTTCTTCGCACAAGATGAGTTTAGATGGAATAACATCTTATCAGTTTTAACTCAAACCGGTCAATTATTGCTTTAGCAACTATATTTTTAGGCGGCGTTGGAGTTTTTGTAACATTTAACAATGAGTTTGGTTGATTTTTTCCAAAGGAATCGCTGCTACGGCATCATTGAATACGTTGCAGAAGTATTTTGAGGGGTTTATTTTATGGTGAACACAAGTATTTGAGTAGAAGAAAGTATTCAGTGAAGGTCGTGAAGTCATCGAAGATTTGCCTCATGCGAGTCGACATTCCACCTCGCTTAATGATGATAAAATCGAAAAAGTTCAGGAAAGAGTACTTGAAAATCATCATGTTGGTATCAGAGAGATAACAGAGGATATCAGCATCTCTTACGGGTGAACTCAAACATTTTGGCTAATATTTGGGGTATGAAGCTTGCCGATGATACACTTTTACCAAAATACATACATACATCTTTTGCGAATATAGCGTCGAATAGATATCCTAAAAGAAAGAACACCAAACAAAACGCATGGCGTTCGAAAATCAGCCGAAACCGCAAGAAACAAATTTCTCTAAAAGCTTAGAAGGCGATTTGTATTTGCTCTGTAGCAGATTTTGAAGTTAGTAACAAATATTTGTATTAAAATGCATGAAAATATTTTTTTTCATTCCTGATCAAATTTGATCAGATGGTACACCATCTTCTTATGTTAGTGTTTGACCATCTGGGATTTTTCGACAAAATTTCTTCAGCTGGTTTGTTGTTGTTGAAGCAAAGGCGGTTTGTTTATTGAACTAGAGAATCCTGTGTATGGCAATAATGTAATACTAAAAGGTCATTTGAAGAGTCTCTGGCCTACCATAATAAAACACATTTTTTGGCAAAATTATTTTTTTTTTACATAGTTCCCTTTAAGAGTGGTACACTGATTAGAATGTGATTAGATCTGAAAACAGGAAATGCTGAACCAATGCTGAAAACAGGAATTGCCAACGTTGCATGAATAAGCACTCTCTATTTCTTCAAATGCGCCTGTTTTTGGCGATTTCGCCTGGTCAAATATGGCTACGTAATAGTTGTAGTTGATGGTCCTGCCTTTTTCAAGTCAATACAAATTATTCCATGCGTATCCCAAAATGCAAACGGCACGACCTTGCCAGCCGACTTTTGCGTTTTTCCACGCTTTAGAGCAGGTTCGTCGTGGCTAGTCCACTCGGATGACTGTCGATTGACCTTGGTGTAAATTTAGGGAGCCATGATTCCTCCACTGTCACTTATCGGGGCAAAAACTCGGGTTTATTTCACTTGAACATCTCTAAACACTACTCCGAATCATCACCTTATCGTTGTGTTTGTTCAAAAGTAAGCTCGCGCGGCATCTACTTGCACAGAGCTTTCTCATACCCAAATATTCCTGAATGATATGATGTTTTTGGAGCGCCTGCTATCTCGAACTACTACAATTTACGGACCTCCAAAATTATTTTGTGGACTTTTTGATATTTTCGTCAGTAATAACCTCTTTTCTATTCGACGGTTTCCAAGCATAAATCGGCCGGTCCTGCTGCAATATCCCATTCGATATTCATACAAAGTTCATCAATCAATTGATTGAGCCATTTCGTGAGATAACATGTTGGTTTTCAATTAATCGATTGAGACATTGGCTGTATGGCTTGTGGCGCCGTCCTGTTGGAACCACATAATGTCCAAGTCCATATCATTCAAATCATCGTTGAGAGGTAGCGATTAAAGCGCACCAAAAAGTAATTTGTACGGTATGCAATGGTTACTCATGGAGTACGTGTGGCTTGATTTCTGCCCAATAACGCATATTTTGCTTATTACTATGGAGCCTAAAATTAGCATCATCGCTGAAAATGATTTTTCGATGAAAATCCGGATTATGTTGTTGCTCAGCCCAACTCACGAACAGACGACGGTTCGGTTGGTCAAGCGTCTTCAGTTCCTGCGTCAATTTGATCTCGTAAGGATGTATGCCAAGATATTTTCACAAAGTTTGCCACAACGACGATACAGAGATGCGCAACGCCTGAGATCGACGTGTGAGAGACTGATTTGGGTTTTCCTCAATTGATGCCCTAGCGGCAGCAATATTCTTCACACTACAGGCACTTCTTTGTCTCAGTGGCACGGACACATTTTGTACAATTTTTTCCCTAGACGCTAAATTTTTTATCTGACAGGACGGTTATGACGATTATAAATTGGACGTAGCGCTCTTAAAGTTGTGGTCACTGACTCGGAATCTCGGTAGTAAATTTTGATAATTTCGTCTCATTGTTGGATCGTATATCATTTCCATGCTGAAATGGCAAACCCTATTGATGAGAAATGTCAAAAAAGGGACAGTCTACCTGTGACTGCGTTGATACGAGAGAAAGTCCCTTAATGGAAATATGTATAAAATACAGCAGTAAACAATATTCTCTTTCTCATATATCCTGTTATTTAACGGTCTAGTTTGCTAAAACTGCAAGGCATAGTAAAATGCTTTAGAAGTTTAGATTTAAAGGTTCAGTTACAGGTGCAACGACTGTCGACCTAGGTCTACTACTCGAAGCAATATTTCTAATAAAATTCGTTTCACTCAAAAATAATAAACTTGCGTAATAGCATAATTATATAATATAGGCGTCTATAAAAAATTAAATGTTATTATAGTGTTGTATAACTCTCTTGGCAAAAACAACAACAAACAATATTTCGAAAATAATGTTGGAGAGCATAAATCGAAAAAAACGTATATTAGAACCTCGGGATCCCGAAGACATAGTCCCGAAATTTCGGGATTTAAACGATTTAAACAGGATTGCGGATTATATATGTGTGTATCTTTAATAGAAAGCGAAATTTAGATTATACGTAGAAATGAATTTCTATTATCTGCGTGGAAAATACATTAATGCTGCTTTTAATTAAGAAAAATAAAACTCCCAACTATTACATTACGCACACAATGCAAACTTCACCAAAGAAACAATAACAATAACAACAACTGACAACTGCATGTTTTGCACCGCGTCGCCATTGTGCACACCCAATATAAAATGTAATATGTAATTGCCCACCTGCGCTAATAAAAAAATTGCAAGTTCGTTGCTTAAGTCTTTTGTGTAACAGGCGTTTACGCCAACCTGACAGCGCTGAAGTAACAACACATGACACACGTTTAATATGTGTGTACCAGCAAGTATGCGCAAATATTTAATGTGCAATTGAATGGACGAAGGTTCTCACGTATGTAATACAACAACAACATGCTGTGATTACAAACGTACATATGTATTTCATTTGTTATCTGCCAGCACCTGCGGGGCTAATAAACTGGTTGTTGTTAATGAAAAAAAAATGGAATCGACTTTGCAGCGCATTACGTAAACATTGATGCTGCACACAGCCACACACATATGTATGCACAACAGTATGCTTGCCTGCAAAATCAAATTAAAAGCATGAAAGCAAGGAAAAAGCAGCAACAACAAAAATTATATAAAACTTTATGTTAAAGAATTCGAAAAATTTTCGCCGGCTACATTAAACAGCAGCTCCCAGCAACGGCAGAAGAAACGATAAGCGACCAGCGAGCAGCGCAGTAAAGGGCAGACAGCAGGCGTACACTGAGTGATGTTGATGGGCCGATAGGTTGGGCGATTGTTCGATTGGCCCCAACTTTTTCTTTGTTTTTGCTTTGCATATTTTTTGGGACACAGGTGAACCGGTATTAACGGTGTGGCGGCATTGCAAAAGCAAAAGGGTGAAAGTGACGTGCAACAATTCAATTTTATGCGCCACCGGCGCTGATAAAGGTCCACAACCATGCATATACATATACACATATATGTATGTATATGTTTGTATGCTTGTCAGTATTTTAATGGCCAACATAAGAAATCAATACACGTTGAACTCACCTGACAAGTGTTGTCGCTTTTGACGTCAAATTGCGGTTAGTGATGGCTTCACGCCTCCCTCTGCTGCGGCAGCCAGCATTCCCAGCCTCAGCTGGGCTCTTTGTTGGTCGCGCACGCATTGAATATTGATTGTGTTGTATAATAAGTACAATGCGATGATATTTTCTTTTGCATACTTTGTAAATATATAATTATGTATATTATGAACGACTGCAACGGATGTTTGTAACTGCACACATACATATGCATATTCCTAGCTGAAAAATATTGGTTTTATTTTCATCTGGCATTGAAGTTGAAGATGTGCCACCACACCTCAAATTAACAGAAATGAAGAGACATCTAAGCAGCCATCAGTATTACTTGAATAGCAAACGGAACCTCAAAGCAATTAGAAAAACAAAATTAAAAAAAAAAACTAAGATGAAAAACAAAAGTTAATGATATTAGTCATTGACACTGCTTGCTGCAGCTGCAAGAGCTTCTACAAACTTCTCGAATTCTTATTTGCATCTTTTGCTGAGCTTGATTGTATCTGAAGAAGATGTAACAGTCGTGTATTCTTTAATTAGCCGTGGACATTGCAAACTGTAAGACGAAAAATATACTACTGTGATCAAATTGAAAGGTGAATTTTGCTCATTTCATCTCCTTCAAAGTAATTCCCTCCCGCTGCAATTCACTTATGGCAACGAAATTTCCAGTCATCATAGCACTTGGAAGAATGCTCCGTCGTGATGGCCATCAGAGCCTTCTTCGATTCAGCTTTTATATCCTCAATTGAGTCAAAATGGTGTCTTCGGAGTGGTCATGTGAATTTGCTGAATAGCCAGAAGGTACACGAATTTTCAGGATATGAGATGCCATATGAGATGGTACATTATTGCACTTCTTTGTTAAATTAATTCAGACATAGTAAAAATCGAAGAATTCACTTTTAGAGCCTCACAAAACGACGCATATCTCAAATACTAATGAATATTTTGACGTGAAATTTTGCATAGATATCACTAACAGTACTACCAACTTACAGAAAAATAATGAAAATTAAAAATTACATTTATTTTAGTATTCTAGTCTAGAAATAAAAAAAAACGAATTGTCTTCATATATATATATATATGTATACAAGGTGCTTTCCAACGTAAACAGAATTTTTTGTATCTAGCGCCCCCTGGTGGCGCCAACTATATGTCGACTGGTGCTTTATCTGCTATCTTTATCGATTGTTCAATGAGAATATCATGACATTTCAACGATTGGAAATGAAGTGAAGAAAGTTTTAAGTGTCAGTATGTTTGTGTTATCGGTGCGAAAATGAGCTTCGAACAAAGAGCCAACAATTGGTGAAACTTTTACCGAAACATTTCAATTGGTTGCCTTTCCCGTAGCAGAGTGCACGAGTGGTTTCAACGTTTTCAAAGTGTGCGTGAGGATATAAATGACGATCAACATGTGGGCCAATCAAAATCCGTGATCACCGGAAATTCCATCGAAAATGTGCGTGAGTTCATCAAAAATCAGCCGAAATCTTCATTGAAATTCATGGAAATGGAATTGAACATCTCCAAAACATCGATTTGTCGCATTTTGACCGAACATTTCGGCTTACAAATGGTGTGTGCACGGTTTGTTTCGAATAAATTGACTGACACCAAAAAGTGCTCAGAATCCAACATTCGAAGGATGATTATTTGTCCAATAATCACATTTTAACCATTAACCACTCCCCGTATACACCTGATATGGCACAGTACGACTTCTTCCTTTTCGGAAAAATGCATTTGGCCATAAAAGGAAAGCGTTATGCAGACGTAGAGGCCATTCAAAAGGCGGACGACGATAATTTTAAGAAATTTTTCTGGCAAACAATATTTTACTTTGATTGTATTTTGAACCGATTTTGCTTTGTATGCAGGTGCATTGTCCTGTAACAACATTACCTTGCCGTAACTTCTGAGCTATTCTGGAAATTTTTCAATCAATGCATGGCTCAAATTTATCCTTTGTTGTCTGTAGCGTGAGTACTACAAACAATTTCACCAGATTTAAAAGCTCACCCTTCTGATTCTCCCAAACACAAATCATTGCCTTCTTAATGAAGCGATCTTTTTTTTTTGTAATCGATGTTGATGGTTCTCCCGTATTAACTCATGATTTCGATGCAAAACGGATTTCTTTCGTGTCTTTGAAACCAAATTTCGCAAGTGTTTTTTCGGTTTTTCATTGCGTTTCATTTAATTTATGTCGCCCATTTCCCACAGATTTCAGACGGTCTGAAATTGTTTGTTGTACAACATTTAACATGGCTGCCATTTGCTTTTGACTGAAAGTATCATCTTCCTTCAATATTGCTTGCAGTTAGGTGTTTTCAAACTTTGTTGGTGGTTCTTCATTTCTGACGTGAAAAATCATCTTTTGCATGCTTCTTCTGATAAGGAATGATCACCATATACCTTGACAAGCATTCGATACGACTCTGCAGCACTTTTTTCAAATGGAAACAAAACAAGAAAAAACGTTAACTTCGGCGGCACCGAAGCTTATCTACCCTTCACAGGTGCATTCCTTTTAGTAACTATTGTCCAGTTTGTATGGAAGCTAAATGCTATAGTAATCCGATCTGAACAATTTTTTCGCAGATTATGTTATTACCTTAAGCAGTAATCCATACACAATTTCGTGAAGATATATCGTTAAATGAAGAAGTTTTCCATGCAAGCATTTGATTCTGATCATTCAGTTTGTATGGCAGTCATATGCTATAGTTAACCGATCTGAACAATTTTTTCGGAAATTATGTTATTACCTTAGAAAATAATCTATACCAAATTTCGTGGATATATCTTGTCAAATACAAAAGTTTTCTATACCAGCATTAGATTCCGATCGTTCAGTTTGTATAGCAGCTATATGTTAAGTGCTCCGATATCGGCAAAATGTTGTTTGCAAATTTTCAAAACGATATCTTAAAAACTGCGGCACGACTCCGACGCTTCCTTCTGGGTGTTACAAACTTCGTGACAAAGTTATATATCCTGTTCAGGGTATAAAAATTAATGCTTTCCGCAAATCATCACTTTTCGCCAATTTAGTGATAGTCAAGCGACACTCAAAGCGGTTTGAGCGTATGAGATTAGATCGTTATAGGTGTAGGAGTGCATAGAACGGCTGAACAGCTTATCAGCTCTCAACCAAGTGCACCTCAATCTGAATTGTCAGATGAGCTTGCCTGCTCAGCAAGGATAGTTGGAACGGAACCCTGCATTGTTGTCGCTCCCCATACCATAAAAGTACTGCTAAACAAGGAGGAGAGAGTGGACTAGGAAAGGTATTGGCAACAGCTCACAGGCATATGCCAGGCAAAGTTTCTAATTGAGATGTAGAAGAGGGCCAAAATTTTTTCAGCGTTGAAACCCGTTTCTGACTCATTGGGTATGTAAAGGAGCAAAATTGCCGTATTTGGGACGAAGAGCAACCTAAAGAGATTCAAGAGCTGTCATTTCATCCAGAAAAAACAAAGGTATGATGTCGTTTGCGGGCCGGTGGAGTCCTCGGACCATATTTCTTCAAAAATGGTGCCGGTGAGAAAATAACCGTCACCGTTATCGCGCCATGATAATCGACTATTCAAGCTCGCAATCTCGGGGATACTTGGTTTGAATAAAGGGGCACACATCGCATCAATCAATAGATTTATTTAAAGAGCACTTTCGTGAGCATATAATTTCACATTTTGGTCCAGTCGATTGGTCACCAAAATCGAGTGATATCACACCGTCAGACTTTTTTCTGTGGGATATGTAAAGGATAATGGTCCATCTTTCCACATTAAATTTTAAATTTCTGTGTTTTTTCTTTAAAAAACCTCATTTCATGCGAAAAAACTCTTTTACAATAGATGTTGTTCGAATGAAGGGGCGCTTCTTACTGCATTTGTACCTTTACGGGCTTTGAGAATTCCCATTATAGGTAATGATAAAGTTAGGATATTGCTGATGCAAAGCTTCTTTTGTTCAGAAATAAAGCGCTTCAAGAAAATTTGAATTCCCGCTCTATTGTGTACTGAATTGCATTTGTGGCAACACCGCAGACACCTAAGCCTGATGACAGCAATTACGATGACTAAATAAAAAACGATCAATAAAATAAAAACTAATAAGTAACTGAAGATTGCACGCAAGCACTGAAAAGATTTGCGATACGGCTGCGCCTTGGAAGGAGAAAAAATCGTTAAATGTCATAAAATCAACAACACCAAAGTTTTACTAACATTGCAGCGGCAGCTATACATATTCACGTGAAAAAAGAAACAAAACCTTAAGTTATGTACAACTAGTTAACAACAACAACGGCTTCAATGTATATACCACACGGGCAAGCATGACGGGTTGTTGTTTTTAGTTGTCAACGTTGTGTTTACTGCAACTGTTGTTGCCGCCATTGAGTTGGTAGTAATTTTTCTCACTCGGCGTATTGCAAATTGTTTACTTGTCCATTTGTTGCTTTATTTATTTGTACAAGCATAATTGCGCATTGTTGGCGTTGTTAGTAGTGGGTTGTCAGTAGAGTTGTTGCTGTTATTTTCAGTTGTGGTTGGCGCTTTTCAATTTCCTTTACTTGGAATTTCTGCAGTGCCATTGCAGTTGTTGTTTTGATTATACGCTTTGCTTCGAGTGAAGTTGTTAGCGACCTTCAAAGCTTCATTGAGAATATCTAGCACATCATTTGCAGGCGATCGAGAGCGATTGCAGCTTAGCTGTTGAAAATAAACAATTTCGCAGGTCAGCTAATAAGCGCCGTTTCATACATATGAGACAGTTACGTGTGTATGGCTGTGACAAGGGTATTGTAATTTTTTCGATCTATAATAGGCTCATACTTGTATTAAAAAATTATGTAAGGTGTATTAAAAAAAATCTAAATGAACAGAATAAATTGGCGAATTAATTAGTTCCGGCTTATATATCTGCAGAAATAATTTAACGATAAAAAAAAAGAATTATCTCCATACTTATTTCGATATTCTCGGAACACTTATGTAAATGTTCATATACCTTATATGAGGGGGCGTCACTATCATAGAATGGAAAAAACAGCTGCCGAGGAATGATCTTCTAATGTACATGCTCGATCTGGTATCTAGTGACTTTTATTGTTTTCAATTTCAAGTGATCGCTATGAAGAAATTATCGACAATGAGGTAGAATTTGAACCAAAAAAACAATCCAAGTATACTAAATATCGAAAAGTTGAAAGATCACTCATCGTTGTTGAATAATAAGATATTTGCCGAATAATGGCGATAAGGATTCGAGGGCCTACTTTTTGAGTCAATTGTCATCAATGTTTTCACTTTGTAGCAACACGAATTTATTATAATCGACCATCGAAAGGTAAATTTTTTTAGAAAATGTCTTCTTCTAGGTTAGGTAAGGCAGCGGCTATATCCGTAGTCTTCATGAAAGTGATAAAGGAAATCCCGTATCACCTCCTAGGTGTAAAAGCCTTGGATGGCCTGCATAAGCTGATAACGTGTGCCGACAAAGAAGCTGTCAGCAGATTGTGGCAAACTTGGAAGGGAGCAAAACCAAAGACGGTGGCTAAAGTGAATCTATCAGTACGCCCTCGAGCTAGCGTCTGGCTCCCAGCCCTCCACCCGTGAAGAAATTGAGGAGATGTTGCGATACTTCAATTCCTCTACGGGCCACTAGCGACCAGAGAGTGATCAGGCTAATACTCCTGATGCTCCTGAATAAGGAGTCCCTCAACCCTCTCAGCGACATCAAGGGGATCAAAAGTTATTCTAAGGATCCTTCCAAGAGACGTCCGAGCGGATGACCCACAGGCTCCAGGAGTGTCGTTGGAGTGGGGAAGCAATGTCCAAATATGCCCAACATAGAAATTGACTCCGTCCCATTGGACGTGATTAGTTCTGAAAGCTGATCGTCGACTGACGGTACCATTTTCAGTCTAGAGCGGCTGTTCAAAGAACTCACATTTTTGGAAAAGACTTTGAATGAAGAACGTTAAAGACAGAAATTCACAGGCTGCTGGCGAACAATAACAAAGGTAGAATCAGAGCTTGTTTATTGGTCCGAGATGTTTTTCTTTTAATAAATTTCAGCAAGAAGGTTGTCGGCCTATATGCCAGAGCAGAGGGGAGCTAACGTAGTCATTGATTCGGACGTTAACTCCAGACACTCAGTTTCGGGGAGAGCGTCCATCTATAATACCATTTAGAAATTTCAGCGACAGTGATTGGGATCTGTACTGCAGGAAGCTTCGATCAGCGGCAGGTTGCGACTCAGTGCTCACAGCCATTGCGATATATGAGTATGTTGCGGTCTTCTGAACCTTTATTGAAAGCTCATGTACTCCGAGAACTCAGGAAGACAAAGGAAAACCACACAGGAGGACATCGGAGCTATCGGAGATCAGATTTTCAAGCAGAAGACCACGAATGCGACTCTAGGCGATTGGGCGCTGTATAATTTTATAATTTTATTTTTGTGATCCCAAATCCGGGAAAAATATTAATTCAATAATTATTTATGCATTGGCTCCATTAAAAGCAAAAATGTTTTCTTCATCTGTATATCATCAATTTTTGTTTTCTGCCAAGGTTTGATTTTCGACTTCAACCACTTATTTGTTAAAGAAAAGTTCTATACCGTTGAAATTAATACATGTTTTTTTTTACCATATTAAAGATATTTGTTCGAATACTTCGAACTTCGAAAAATGGCATTTCACATACTTAATCTATCTACAAGAATTGTACGGATAAGTTGTACAGAAATATGCATAAAATTATGAATGGAAGCCACACGCAAATTTTTATACTCTCGCAACAAAGTTGCTAAAGAGAGTATTATAGTTTTGTTCACATAACGGTTGTTTGTAAGTCCTAAAACTAAAAGAGTCAGATATAGGGTTATATATACAAAAGTGATCAGGGTGACGAGTAGAGTTGAAATCCGGATGTCTGTCTGTCCGTCCGTGCAAGCTGTGACTTGAGTAAAAATTGAGATATCATGATGAAACTTGGTACACGCCACCCTCCCATACAAACGTTATGTTGAAAATCCCTAAAAGTGCGTTAACCGACTAACAAATAACGTCAGAAACACTAAACTTTACGAAAGAAATATCAGAAGGAAGTTGCATCCAGGCTGTTTTTAAAAATTTAAAATGGGCGTGGCGTCGCCCACTTATGGACCAAAAACCATATCTCAGGAAGTACTCGACGGTATATAATATTTTCTTAACACCCTGATGACATGTACCAAATATGGGTGAGATCGGTTCACAACCACGCCTGAAATCTTGATTATCACTTTATCATGCGAGAGTATAAAATGTTCGTTGACACCCGAACTTAGTTGATAAATTATGTAAATTGTAAAATATATTTTATACTACTATATTTTATTTATTTATTCGTATTGTACATATGCATACATATTTCGTTTTACACAACTAAAAAATATTGTTTTAATGCGATTATTTTATTTCGGTAATTTTGACATTTCGAATTATTTTTGTAACAATTTATATTCATATTAATAAAATTCAAAAAGTCGGGAGTGCAAAGTAACAACATTGTTGAAAAATACTTATTGTTGATGTATTTAATTATTTTTAATATAAGTATTGAATTATTAATTTTGTAGCTATAAAATCATACATATTATGGCTATAATTACGTAAACATTTTCGTATATTTATAATTCAAGTTTTTATTTTAAAGTTAATATTTTTTAATAAAATTATGCTTACAAACTACTGTTACTTATACATACATACACATACAAATATATATATTAATTATGCACAAATATAACGGTGATTCGCAAGCAGTATTTATTTCTTTCTAAAACTAAGTGTATCGATACTGCTATTGGTTGCTTTTAGTTGATAGTTCCGTTTTACAAAGCACTGCTTCGTGTTAACTTGATTTATGTTATAAATTTATATATTTGTTTAAGTTATGTATATAGAACTGTAAGTAAATGTGCTTTGTGTGCATACATATTAACATTTGCTTACATAATTATTTTTTACTTTCATTGTTTTTTATGTGTGCACATATAAAAAGTGGGGAAAAGCTATTTTTGTAGTCATTATTTACAGTTAATCAGGTATAGTTAATTAAAACGGTAATCAAAAGGAGCCGTAAGAGCGCCTGTAGCGTTCATTGCATACATACATATATATAAAGGCAGTTTGATAAAAAAATATATATAATTACTATAACCCATACTTAGCTGTTATATATATTTTATTATTTAATATTAATGCAATTGTAAGCATTTTATTATTATTAATTTTTAGGTAGGTATGTATAATTAT
>NW_017537156.1:1568125-1570559 GCF_001853355.1 Bactrocera latifrons
TTTAAAATATTTCGGTTGCCAATTCATTTCGGTTTGTATAAGTTTATGAAAAATGTATTAAATTATAATAAATATTAAAAAAAATGTGAAAGTAGGATTTAGCAAACTCATTATAAATTGAAAGTGAAGTTTGTCTACACAATCAGGTTGAGGACTTTCATTCGCTCCTTGATGAATCCTGTAGTGCTACACTATTTAAACTATTGCATATGATTTATTAGATCTTTAGTTCTCAAAGTGAATCTAGCAAATGATTATAATTCTAGAGGGAACGACAAGCTAGAGTGTGTAAATTCCCTTTTTAGTTTTTTAGAAGGCGAAATTATGCGCAGAGTGTGACAAAAAAATAAAGTGTAGAACCTTTAATGTTGTTTCGACAATATGTCAAAGTCGATTTAAGGTAGACTGAACAATCAATTCGAGTCTCGAAATTATGTATTATGCAAATTTTTGACAAGTTTTGGGTATAATATAAGTGGTAATAAGGTAGGAAACTTGCTTGCAATGTTAGGCAACTCTTTAAAATACAAATATATAAATAAAAATAATTGTTTAATGCGTTAATAATTGGGGATCTTGTAATATTTTCGAGAGATTTCATCTCTTCATTGCTTGCGATCTGATAAACTATACAAACACGCGTGAATTGACCTAATAAATTCTGGCTATTTTTTAATATTAGCATAAACGCATATATCTTACATGCATATGTATAGGTAAATTATATTATTTCAAGCCCAATAACTAATTTTGTCTTAACTGCTTTGAATTTGTTGCTTAATATTTTATTTATTTATTTTTTTTTACTTTTGTTATTGTTTTATTTGAATATCTGTTTTAAATTATCACAACCGTCACATTTGCCGCACAAACAAACGACGATAAACAATAAATTCGTAAACGCTCGTGACCGTCAATCAAATCGAATTTACTTTTCACATGCACACTTTGAATTACATGTATTGTATGTATATAATAAATTTACATATGTAAATATATAGCGAATTAATTGGGCAGTAAAAATATAATAAAAGCAAATTTGATAGAAAAAAAATTGCTAAGGTCATCAATGTCGAATTGATTGGTTTTGTTTTCCAAAATTAAGCTCATGGCTGTACTTCTAAAATAAAGAAAAGGAAAGACAACATATAAAAACCAATTTGTGTGGCAATCAAACATCGCTAATTATAACTTTAAAGTAAAATTAATTCTAAAAAATAAAGTCTATAAAGTTAAATCAAGTAAAAAATATGCAAAAATATATATCAAATGACTCTTTCGTTGCTTAAGCTAATTATTTATATATATAGTTAGAGATTATGCCTATAAACACACAAACGTCCAAAAAAAGTTATAAGTAATGCTTCTCTTTGTCTATATGAAAAACGGCAATTGTCCGTTCAACATATTCCCCCGCCCGCATGAGTAGTCAATCAAGTTTCGCATTGCTGCTCTTCAAATTCGGACACAATCGCTGCCATCGTCGTGCACTTGCTTAGCAATTGTGACATTTAACCAGCCCAACTTCGTCGCAATTCATGCATTTCAGTGCCACAAATTCGGCCGTGAAGTGATTTCGATGCACCGACTTTTTCGAGCCATTACATGAGGGGCATGGCAGTAGGCGGTAGCCGCCGCATGTTTGACACGTGAATGTCGTGGCAATTGACTGTAAGACCAAACAATAAAAATTAAGTATCAAAATTTAATTCAAATATATAGTTAAAATATAACTTAAAATCATCAAGTGGAATATTTTATTCAGTAAGAGTAAAAAATATTAAATATATAAATTTAAATTTTTAAATTAAAAAAATAATTAAAATAAAAAGTTAACTGTAAAAAGATTTAATTTAAATAAATAAATCAAAATTCAAATATAAAGAGGAAAATTAATTAAATGTTTTTTTAGTGACAATTAAAAATTAATCACGTTTAAAAACACAATTACAAATAAAATTGTAAAAAAAAAAATATAAAAAAATACAGTAATAAATGAAAAAGCAAAATTCTTAAAATATATGTGTAAAAATCGATCACAAATTAATCAAAATTGAAAAATAGAACTACATTAAAAATAATATTAAACAAAATCGTAAAGAGATACAAAGAAATACGTAAAAAATTATAAAATGCGAAAAAAATTCTGTGTAAGAGGTTTTAAAACAAACAACACATAAATTAAAATAATTGAATAAAAAAGGTAACAAAATAAATTAGAAATTTCAAAAAATGAAAAATAACAACAACAAAAAAACAAAATGTGCAATTAAAACTACAAATAAATCAGATAAATAATGAAAAGTAAGAAAATTATGAAATTATTAAAAAATAGTTAAGGTAAAAAAAATCGAAATTAAAAAAGGTAGATATTATAAAATGTAAATAAATAAAAAAGTTAAAAAAATATTTGTTAAACAAAAAATACGAAAAT
>NW_017537156.1:1570749-1575571 GCF_001853355.1 Bactrocera latifrons
AGATTAATATGATAGACGATATACATATTTATACTGCGTTGTTGATAAATACAATTTCTATTAGGAAGAAACAATACGAAAATATTTATTAATATAATATGTAATTTAAATTCAAAACTATTAAAATAGTTAAAAAAATATTTCTTAAAAATGAAAAAGAATACGAAAAGATTAATTAATATATATTTTTGGGTGTATGTATAACTATATTCGTGCTTTTTGAGATGGCATAGCATGACATGTGGTCACCACCCATTATAATGTGTTTTCATTTATATTGACCATGAAATGCCACGGGTTGACAAATCAATATTTATTTGTGCGCGAAGGCATTTCCTTTGATCAAACAGAAACATGCCATGCGCAATGCGCTGAACCCACGTGTTGACAGAAGGCCAAACAAACGACTTACCTTGTATGGTTTGAGCAGCTGACGCAGTTCACCAGACTCATTCAGCCGTTCCACAGTGTCAGCATCCTGCAAACAAAAAATAAAAAGAAATAAAAATACATGAATAAATAACGATAACACGCGCGGTTAGGCGACAAAGCTGTTGTTATATTATACATAAATACAAATGCACTAACAAAAGACTTAAGAAGGAAACTTGCTTGCGATGGTTGGCAACTCTTCGCTTGCGTGACGCTTTGCAGCTGATATTTTCGTAGAAATAAAAATAAAATTTTCCATTGCCATAAAGACGATAGAAAATTATGTTATCTACGTCAAATGTTGGCAACATGTTTTTATATGTTTTTTTTATTTTATATATGTATTTTGCTTTAATTTATCGCTTCAAAGCGGCATAGCCAGCTACATACATATAAAAATATTACACAGATGAAGCAAGCCTTTTTCGTAAACTGTTGATTTGTATGTGCAACGTGCATAATTATACGCACACAAATATATGTATATAAATATGTGCTTACATATGTACATATGTATATGTAAATGATCATTCAATTTTGTTTAAAATTCTGTCGATTTATGTGTGTGAATAAATTAATGCTACGCATATAATTACCATACGCTCATTAAATTACACCACACGCATCTTTCTTTACGTAATCAAATAAAAAAGTGAAAAGACAAAGAGAAATGGGAAATATTGGTGTTTATGGGAGCTTTCGCAATGTTTAATTGAGTTTCAACAAAGTCATGTAATTCCAACGTAATAACTGTTTTATGTGAGAAAAATAATATTACAAATGTTTTAAGTAAATTATGATGTTTTGATGCTATACGTCAAAGAACTGGTAAGAGAAGTGCATATAATGTACTCATTTGTAGGGTGAGTAACCACTAATCTATCGAGTTAATACTTGGGTTAAAATGAACCAAACAATACGACCAGATACTTCACTCCTGCTTCCTCACAAGAAGTAGTGTTAAATCACAACTACTTAGAGCCCATGCAAAGTTACAATTTCTTTAAATAATCGAGTCTCCAAACTTTTCTCATAATAATTAGGTTGCTGCTCGTACTGTGTAGCACGTAGCCTCCTGTTCTTGGAATAAAAATGAGATATTTTGATAAAACTTGGTACGCATGTTCTCTGGCATCCATTGCCAAAGTGGGCATGACGCCACCCTCTAATAGATTTAATAAGCGTGACTCAGAAGAGAACTTGCTGAAAAGGAAATGTATTATCAATTTCCTAATGCACGCATATAACGGATGGACGAAAAGTCGAAATCGGCTCATAGCTTTTCAAGTCAACAGACACCGAACAAGTTGATCTCAGTGCCTACAACTGATTTCTTTGCGAAAATATCGGTAAAAACTATTGGGAGAAAATGGGGAGGAAAATTTTTCTGCTTATAATTATTCACAATTCAAAAATCAGAAGAAATAATTATTACTAGGGAGATGAATACAGATATCGGCGGACTAGTAAAAATTTTTATTTTTGAAAAAATTCGGTTTTCTTGGAAAAATTCACACTGTCGTGTCACGCGTTGCAAAAATCACTTAAGACGGCACAAAAATTAGAATCGTGTGAGGTGGCGGAACCTTATGAAAGCTCCATACTACTACAGGTGACGGCTTTTCAAGATGATTGACAGCAAACGTATTAAATGAAGAAACCAGTTTTGTTTTTATCAATAAACCCAAAAGTAAAGTATTATTTAACGTTTCAAATATTAAAAAAGGAATGATCGGAACTTCTTAAACATTAAAAATCTTTGGTATACATAGAAACAGAATTTATTTAAATAGAGTTACCAATCAAAAATTCTAAAATAATTAAACTTAGAACAGCAAATAATGAACACATGTCTCATATTCGATATAATTATAACGGGTCATCTCGACTCGAGAATTTATAGAATACTATCTGTATTGCAGTCCCGATTGCATTTGGAGACTCCACATTGCTCATAGCTTACTATATGTGACCTGGTCTACGAAAAGGGAGCTAAAGTGCGAAAACTAATTTTTTGGGAAACAGCTGTTAAAAATAAACAACTCGCTTCGTCAGTTTCTAGTTATCTCATTAATTGTTCTCCTTTCTAGAGGCTTCAAGGACGTCCAGTAAGTGTTGTTTTTGGTCGGAATATTATTATAGTACATCGTGTAAGTTGCTAGTGTGGAACATTTAAAAAAGTAACACTAAATATAATGACTTATAATTCAATGTGTTTTGTTCATTACAAAAAAATTATATTTTTTCGTATTTTAACTCTTCTTTCTCTACATTTTTAGGGAACTTTCAAACAAGTTATGACTTTTTGGATTCTATCGCGTGAAAAAGCTTCTCATCTTCCATCCGAATCAACTAAAAAGTGAAAATTGATTTTTTGACACCTAAGCCCCCTTTCCGTAGACCAGGTCACATATATAGAAATAGTAATCTAGTTTGCCATATATCGTAAGCTATCAGCTGTCACTTCAACCGTTTGGCAGCGAAGTTTTCATTTCTAAGAAAATTTCGAAGAGGCAACATATCCCATTTGCACATATGCCGACGACATTTTCATTTCGGTAATATGAAATTTAGAAGAGCGAGTATTAAGACGGATGTGTTATATTATAAACATAAAGTTTATTTTCAAAATAACATTTTCCCAAAAAATTAATATTGTTAATTTACAGAAAAATTATGCAAATTGGGTTGGGAATGACCGACGTCTTAAATTTAATAAACTTATACAAGCATAAATCCAAATATCATTGCTCATTTTAAATTTATTATTATAATTGATATACAAAACTTATGCCGCATTTTTATATATTAGTCCAAAATATGACTACTTATGTTTTTTTCCCAGAAATACATTTATAAAAAAGGATCTTTCTCTTCTTTATTTTCCACATAAAAGATGAAAACAGTTCAAGAGCTCAAAGCATCAGCTCGAACCTACCTATTCTACGCCTTGCGCAAATGATTATATCATGTTAGCAAATGTCCACATAAAAATTTGGCAATGGCAATAGCAATACGTTTGACAGTTAGTATTCTATAAATTCTATCCTGTCGAGATGCCCCGTAACGTACAAGTGTTTCTGTGTGTTAAGCAAAATGGGTATCGATGCTTGGTTAAGAACTTAGATAGTATATATCAAATCTCTCAACTTAGGAATATATTAGTTTTTTTTTATGTTTTCTACTTTATTTTTCCGAATTAAATTATTCAAATTTAAACTTATTGCCCAAAAATAAAATTTAATATGGTTCCTTCAGTAATTATCTAAAACGACATTCGATTTATTGCCTA
Organism: Bactrocera latifrons; assembly: GCF_001853355.1. Taxonomy (NCBI): domain Eukaryota; kingdom Metazoa; phylum Arthropoda; class Insecta; order Diptera; family Tephritidae; genus Bactrocera; species Bactrocera latifrons. The sequence continues at coordinate 1,574,474 of NW_017537156.1, forward strand.
TATTAACAGCAATTTATTTTTTCATAAATAATAAATATTAAAAATATGTTTGATTAATTTTTGTTTGTAATAAAAAAATTGGCTTCTTGTAAATAAAAATATCTTCATAATTGCCTTTTAAGTAAACAATTTGAGGTCTCGTTAGAATTACATACAGACATGACGGTATGTACATACCTATACATATGTATGTATACTCAGTTATGGAAAGAAATCACTTGTACAAGTAATCGGCAATTTCACTTTCCTCGTGAGTAAATTACGAGATGACGAACACTTGCTTTCACAGCCATCGATTGTTTTCGCCGTTTGTTGTAACAATATACAGTATATATATACATATGAATGTATGTAATTACACAGCTACTGCTAAATATTGGCCATGATAATGGCAGTGAGAGGTACGGGCAGACAGTGCGGCATGAGGATAATTGCAACTCTTTTTATTAAAAAAATATACATACGTTCATACATATGTACATGTGTGCTATGGTCCACATAACAAGTTTAAAATGCACGCGCAACTGTATTGAATGTTTTTTTATGATTTCATTAATTATACTCTTGCAACAAAGTTGCTAAAGAGAGTATTATAGTTTTGTTCAAATAACGGTTGTTTGTGAGTCTTAAAACTAAAAGAGTCAGATATAGGGTTATATATACCAAAGTGATCAGGTTGACGAGTAGAGTTGAAATCCGGATGTCTGTCTGTCCGCCCTTGCAAGCTGTAACTTGAGTAAAAATTAAGATATCATGATGAAACTTGGTACACGTATTTCCTGGCTCCATAAGAAGGTTAAGTTCGAAGATGGGCAAAACCGGCCCACTGCCACGCCCACAAAATGGCGGAAATCGAAAACCTATAAAGTGTCATAACTAAGCCATAAATAAAAATATTAAAATAAAATTTGGCTCAAAGACTCGCATTAGGGAGGGGCGTATTTGGACGTAATTTTTTTGGAAAAGTGGGTTGGGCCGAAAAAGACCCAAAGACTCGCATTAGGGAGGGGCATATTTGGACGTAATTTTTTTGGAAAAGTGGGTTGGGCCCCGCCCCCTACTAACTTTTTTGTACTTATCTCGAAAACTACTACAGCT
>NW_017537156.1:1575901-1651347 GCF_001853355.1 Bactrocera latifrons
AGGAAGTACTCCACCGATTTCAATGAAATTCGGTATATAATATTTTCTTAACACCCTGATGACATGTACCAAATATGGGTGAAATCGGTTCACAATCACGCCTGAAATCTCGATTATCACTTTATCATGCGAGAGTATAAAATGTTCGGTGACACCCGAACTTAGCCCTTCCTTACTTGTTTTTATTACATTTTTATTTTTAAACGGACTGAGCGCGCAAACCTTGCGGTACTCGCATGAATTTGCAATGGAAATTGTATCAGCGCATTTGTTGAATTATTAATAACAGCGGGTGGTAACCATTGCTTCACACGCATGCGCATGAAGCTGACAAGGTGGCGAGCGCTCAAGAGGCAAAGCAAAAAAGAAAACAGTTCAATGTGAAAAAGGCAGATAATGATGCGCTAAAATTGCGCTAATGTTTAATGTATGTATGTGAATGTTTAATTTCTATGCAGCGAGTGCGTTCCTAAGACTGTACTTATATATGCATAGTATGTACGTATTTCTCCATGGGTGTATGCACGCGAAGCACTCGCAGCCTTGAGCAATCCGAAAGGCTCATTAATGCAAATTGCTGCACAAAAATTGAAGTGTCACCAGTAAACCCCTGCCCCACCTTCAGTTGCGACGTGCAAATATTTACCTTCCACGGCAAATGTCACTGAAATTTTCCGTTTATTTAATTTTTTTGTTTTGATTTCACTTTCAAATTAATGCAGTAGAAACTCTAAAATTATTGCTTGGAAACAGTGACTTAAGTTAAATTTTTTCTTTTTTTTCTAGTTTTTTGTATTGTGATTTCCTGGTTGACAATCTAGTCGTTTCGGTATGCTGAGCAGAAACAAATGTTTTTTTTTCTAATACTTAGTGTGTTAAACAATGAATGTGTCAGGAAATATTTATTGCTGAGCACAGCTCGACAATAGCAATATTCGTCCGTTACTACAGTGTGTCAAATAGAGAAAAACTAACCTAGTTCTAACGTAAAGGACTATACAATTACAAATATATTACATTGCGTAATGTTAGCTGCTTCGAAGTTGTTTTTATTAATTTTTTATTATACCCTAGGTATTTACGTAGTACTTATTAGGTGTTCAAAAATTTTATAAAAACGTTAATTCATGAAAATTAAATTTTATATTTAGCATATATATAGTCAAATACTATATTGACAAATGACAGCATAAATCCGGATTAACTGCATTATTCCGAATTAATTCAGGAATTAGTGAGTTTAACTCCGTTGCTAACTCCCAATTAATTCTCAAAATTTTAGAGAGTCAATTGCACTTTCATTGGCAACATTGTTAAAAATGGCCAATTGTAATCTAATGTAAATGAAAAACAAGCAACACTGACAGCTGTTTTTCAAATTTTCAATAATAAAACAAGAAGTTTCATGTTGTGATGTTATGTTATGATGCAGTTTTAAAAATAACATGTTGACATGTTTCTGAATAAAAAATGGTTTTGTAGCAATAGGTCGGCTAACAACCGTAATCTTTATCTTCTATTCCTTTTCATTGAAAATAATATAAAGATGACAATCAGCTGTTTACGAGAATTTCAAACGCGCATAGCTGCCGTCTTTCACCTACAAATTTGGATCTGATTAAGTGCACAGTTAATCCGGATTAACGCTGCCGTCTGTTAAGGCTATAAGTTTGAAATGAAAACAAGACAATAATCGTTGGAATGGAGGAAAAAAATGAGCTAAAACCAAAAAATCACGTCAAAGTCACTCAAAAATCTAAGTGATGCTCATTGTTTTGTGATATTCGTGGTTTGGTACATCGTGGATTTGTTCCGGAAGGACAGACGGTCAAAAAGTAATTGTTTTTGTCCGCGCTGAGACGTTTGCGTGAAAACGGAAGAGAAATTCATGCATTTTACACGATGGTAATGCACCATCGTATCGAACCACGAATGTGACCGAGTTTAAAGCCAGAAACGCAATGTATACCAAAAATCAGCCAAAGTATTAACAAGATTTGACTCCGTTTGATTTTTTCTTGTTCCTCAAACTGAAACTGCCGCTCTGTGGAGCCCGTCTTCAGTCGATCAAAGAGGTAAAACAAAATTCGCTGACAGAGCTGAAGGCGATCGCAAAAAGTGCTTATGAAAAGTGTTTCGAAGACTGGGAAAATCATTAGCATAAGTGTATGGCATCTGGTGGGGATTACTTCGAAGGTGACTTAATAAATATTGATGAATAATTAAAAATTTTGCATTTTATTTACGATTTTCGGTTACTTGTATATTACAATACTACTTTTATATTGTCTTGCATTATATATTTTATGAGAGATATTTCGCAAACTCGTTTCTTAGACTAAATAATATTTTCTGCGACGTTTATGATCGATTTTCATTGTGCAACTTTGTCTGCTTCCAAGAATGTGTCGACAACAACATAATGCTTGAATAAGTGAGAAAAAACAAAAACTGAAAAGCCACAACAATACTCGAAAGCCGAGAGCGGGCTGAGAAGTGTGTCGATGCGAAAGGATGTCAAGTGGTCGCAACGCATTTTCAGCTTGATACAAAACGATTAGTTATTGCGAAGAATAAAAAAAAATAAAATAAAACAAATAAAATGCGAAAAAATGAAAATCTGCAACAGCAACAAAAAGTGTGTTCAGATAGCGCACTGACAGCTAGCTCGCTGCTGCAACATTGGCACGCTACAATACATAATCCTTCACTGTATGCCAGTGTTTATAAGTGTGCGTCACAATTGCGCATGCCTACTTGTTTAATTTGTCCGAGACTAAATACTTTAAAATATCTGCTCTTGCAATAACAACAAACACTGCAGTTGCAGCGGCAGATTTAATAGCTTTAAAGCGGCTTCTTAAGATTGTTTACCAATTGGCTTCTTCTGGCATTTCTTGCTAGTTATTTTTCATGTGGAATGGCGCAACAAAAGAATCGCATCAGCACGCAATGAGGTGTTGGAAATAATTGTGTAAAATGAGGTTTTCACAATTTACGCTTTTGAAAATGCAATGGAATTCGCAATCTCTGAGAGAGTCTATTATTACCATATCTGTACCAAAGTATGGTGGTGTGACTTGTAAAGAATATTTCGTGATTTGTTTTGCAACAAGGTTTATGATAGTGAATAGGCAGACACTTGATACGCCCATAAGCACGTACTTTAAAATGACAATAACGGTACATATATCTTCGATTTTAAAAGTGCATACTAAGACGTAAAGAATTTCTTAAATAGTTTTGTGTCTAGATTATCATTAAGAAAATATTGGTAAATATATATTTGTTGCATTCAATTCTTATGATAATGATAAATGCATTCTTAGTTCCATCGATCTATTGCACTTAATTACCCAATATATCCACTCGAAAGCCATTAGTGCAGACGGATGTCCACGTTATCGGCATATAGATACTAGGAAAAGATCTAATTTAGGTATTAACTTCCATAACGGAACTTTTGCACTTAATCTCATAAAGGTATCTCACATTATTGACTTTTAAGTTATCTGTTGTAAAGCCGAACTAGTTGGGGGTTGTATTCACAAGCAAGTCAGAAAAAACGAGTTTTGTGTGAGCAGGAAGTACTATATATTTAACTTTTAAATAAAAATAATGTTCATTTAATTTGATGTACTTTACATTTTTTGTACTCGATGCCATAGCAGAAGTAGGTGAGTAAAAATTTTGTGGTAAATATATCTCAAATCAAAAAACAAAAATATTATTACTGTATATGAATACAGGTAATGATGAAAGACGAGTCAAAATTACTATTACTGAATTATTTGAATATTTGAATATTTTGAATTCACGCTTTATACTCACCTCATCAAACAAAGTGCTTCGAGAAAAACGCTTTAAAAATTTTATTCAATGATCGTGCGACCGGTAGTGCTCTTACTATCGAAGCTGCAATGGCTTGCATGCTCAGACCACTTCGTCTAGTAATCGGCTCAGGTAGCCAAACAAACCATATGAAGGACTCAAGTGGTGTAATACCATTGGCTCTTCTCCAAAGAGACAGTATAATCAAAAGGGAACTTCACAAAGAAGTTCAATTCAGTAAGACTGAATGGAATAATTCTACTCCCGAGTTATTGCTTAGGGATAGTACAATCGAGCAGACAGCGCGCACCTGTTTCGGGAGTACAATCAAGTGTTACACCGACGGCTCGAAAAAAACGGAAGGATTTGGTACAGGAGTCGAAGAGCAAGCACCAAGTACTCCATATCTATGAGAGGCTTTCCGAGTATTTTCCCAGCAGAAGTAGTGGCTATTAGTCGTTGTGTAGAAGAAAACCTACAACGTAACTATCGCAATGAACATATAACCAAATTTAGCGACAGTCAAGCGGCAATTACAACAGTGTCTGTCTACGAGATCAAATCGCTACTGGTGCAGTCATAAACTCAGGCTAAAGGGTGATTCAAAAAGAGTTTTTTCAAAGAACGAAAGAAGAAAAACGTTTGCTTCGATCGAATGACAACTAATGCTAGCGGATATCGACGATTCTGACAAATCAGCGGCTCTTGTGAAGAAAAGAATGTGTGCAAAATTTCAGACCGGTAACTTAAAACTGACGAAATAGTTCCCGTATATACAGACAGACGGATACAGATGGCTAAATCTACTCAGTTCGTCACGTTAGCATAAGATCTATTTTGTCAGTTTTTGCCTCAGAAGACAAATAGTCCAGTCAGACACCACAGTCTTGAAAGTTTTTTTTCGCGTTTAATTTTAAATGGTCTCAGGACAATTACTTTTAGAATTCTGATTATTTTGGCAAGAATCTGAATCCACTTATAACTTCAACTTACTAGGTTCATACACTCGCAGGCATGTTGCGTGATGAAAAAATTAAATGGCATCACATACTCTAGAATTTGCGTCGAATCACCGTGTATATAAAACACTTTCAAGCGCGTAGAAATTCATGAATGTGTTTGGATACATGTTGACACATGTCAGACAACTTTTTGAAGACAAACGCGACAAGCGCTCCCTTACAGATAATTACAGCAGCGCGCCTTGACGCGACACACGTTTTGGCCTTGCATGCGCGGCAAAGGAAGACGCTGCATAAGCGGATTAGGAGTGATGTGCAGCAGCCACTTCGTGACTTATTCACCTTTATGGTTTTGCTTTTGTCTTCATTCAAACGTCAGCTTCAATTGAGGCAGCAATTTTTTAAGGTTGTTATTGTACGACTTATTACTACTGAAACCGTTACAATGCTTGCTGGAAGAAACTGCTTGTCAGCAAAAAACTATATTATTGCAACAGCCGTAACAACACACGAAAGAAAAAGAAATCCACAAAAATAATATTTGGCCCTTTGCTGGCAAAAGTTTACCACGAAAAAGTCAAATGCAACGCTGCGCATCAAAATTGTGGAGTTGCAAGTTGTCAGCGCGCAAATTTTATTATAATTTATTATTGCAACGTGCTCAAACTTCTGTTACAAATGTCCGGACAATGCATATGTATGTATAACGACATATAAGTACGTGAATTTTGGAAGCCGTTTTTTATTGTTTGAATTTAATACCTCGAACAGGATATATACATAAGTTATGCAAGGCAATACCCCTTGAGTTTGATACGAATTTTTAACAGCCATTAGAAACTTGGCAGAATCTATAAAATATACTATATATACATATGTACATCAAGACAAAAGTCACCCGAAAATTGGAATTAAATCCCCCGGTTGAGGAAATGTTTTGTTCTGGTCGATTTTCGATCAATTCAACTGATAAAAATATTTTAAAAAAAGTGAAGCATATAGTGCTCAAAAATCGTCAGGCAAATATTAGAGGCGACAAGATAGTTCGACATCTCTCGCGAGTCCATTCGAATGATTTTGGTGGATATTTTAGGTATGAAATGTGTTCTTGCCCGACTCGTCTCGATAAAGCTGAATTTTATTCAAAAAGATTACGATTGTTGCCGAATTTAAAGTCAAAAACGCAATTAGTGCCATCGATCAACCACCGTATTCACCACATTTGGCGAGGTGGGATTTTTTCTTGTTCCCTAAGCTGAAATTCCGATCCGTGGAATTTACTTTTTCTAAAAACTTTCTTGTCATAATGTATACTTAAGTGATCAGCATGACGAGCTGAGTTGATTACGCTCGTTTATTTATTTGTTCATTCGTCACTAAGTTTTTTTTTGTAAATGCATACTTACACCAATGTGTTGGCCTTCCACAAAGAGTTGAGGTACTTTTATCGCTTCCGAGTGCATTCGCTCCTTTATCTCTTGCTGATACTCGATGCTCATGAAGACATCCCGCTCTTCGAATTTCACAAGCAGCGTACGCAATATCTGCTTGACATTCGCACATTTGGCATATGTGTCACGTATGATGCCCATACTCGTGGTATAGAGCACCACCTTGCCGGCATCCTTCTCTTTGAAGTTCTGTAAAAATTGAAAAAACAGTATTATAAAAATTAGTAGGCTAGTTAATATAAGCACTATTTGTGTAAATTTATACAACTGTTGTATTAAGTAAATATTATAGACAAAGCAACTAAGTATGGTGACAAAACAACTATTGAGAATCATTTTACTGGCATGCAGTATCGTATTCCATTCGAATATTTCGATTCTTCTTTTCTAATTTAAAAATTTCAAACGGCTCCGCACCGAGGCTCGGTTCGCATATCTCCAACCGTTTGCATACTTCGCTCACCTTGTGATCAAAATAATCGGCATGCTGTGCGTACTATTTGCAAGAACAATGTTGTATAATATTCGACCGAATAGACCATGTCCAGCACGCGGTGAAGAAAATAAAGTAGTCGTTGCTGAGATTCGTGTACACTCTGCCGTGGCCCGTGGAAGTCTCTTTGGACTGACGTATGATTGGCGCATGTTATGTCGAAGTTTCAAATTGAAAGCGTACAAAATACAGCTTGTGCTCGACCTTCTCTAGCGACATTTCTTCGTTCTATGGGCTCTTGAAAAGTTCAAAGAAGATCCAACATTTTCGAGCCAAATTTTGTTCAGTGGTGAGGCCCATTTCTTGCGCAATGGGCATGTAAATAAGCAAAATTGCCTCATTTGGGACGAAGAGCAAACTAAAGAGATTCAAGAGCTGCCCAACGGTGGTGAGCCTTTCCACAATGCTACAGATGACGAAGTTAAGGCTTTAGTACGTAGTCGTACTGTTTCGCAAGTCCAATACTGGACGAGTAAGATAAGTCCTTCGAAAAAAGCGCAGAGTTATGAACGAACGCACTTTATTTCGCGGCACGTCCGCTTTAATCATGGACACATTTGATGTCGTTGTAATATGAAATACTTAGAAAATAGTCATAGCTTGCTCGAATCTTATTAGTCAATGATGGTGCGTCTGCGCTTCTTGTTATCGATTGTGCGAATGTTTTATTTTTTACAAATGGTATATTGAGCATTATATATGTAGACTACGTGCATATATTTGGATATAAGTTAAAACAAATGAGTAAGATTGAATGACAGTTCTTTATATTTTTATGATTTTGTTAATTATTAGTTCATGTATGCTTAAATAAAAACCAGCGAAACAGGTTGGGTATGCCACTTTGCTACTTTAAGTATCTGAACTCCACATACATTTTCTCTTGTATGCGCCGCTTATTACAACATAACATTGCCATTTCCAAAAAGGATGCCATTTAATACACGTTATATGATAGATAATCAGCTAACTTTGATAAATTTCAAAATAAAATCAAAGTTCAAACTGCATTATTTTATTGGTGCCTACAAATTTGGCTGATTTAATTAATTTTTATTTTAATTAGCAAATTTTTTTGGACAAAATTGGTATGCCCACAGCTAAATAAATGGGCGTCCAAGACCATCTTTCGTAACAAACCAACAGGTGCTCACTAAAAATAGCGCAAAGCAACATTTTCCATGGCTTCATTAAAAATATATGAAATGTACATATGTTTGTGTGTGAGCGTTTGCTTTTGGTCCGCCGATGCCACTTCTGCGCAATACCTGTACACTATGTATGCGTTTGGCAGCAATTATTTTTTTAATTAAATTTGCAAATTCTCTATGCAATGGCATGCGTTCACCTAAAAGGTACCAGCGGCAAGTGGCCAGCGACGATGTAGCGCTGGCAACAAACTTCTCTTTAAGTTGCGGCAAATGCGCTCAGCAATGTTTGTTCCTTGTGCGTGATCACAGTAAATTGACTGCAAACATCTTTTGTGTTGTTGTACAACTTTTTTTTTCGTTGCACATTATTTGAATTTGTGCGCACTTCCATTGCCTTTGCATGTATGGACTGCTCTTGCCATCTACAACTAATATGTTGTTGCGCTGGAAACAACAACAACAATAATACATTGACATTAAGGAGTAAATAGTTGTAGTGGCAGTACAAAGTGGCGCACAGTCTAGTTGATGAGCGCATCTGGTTTGCACCGGTGCAAGTTAGCTATATACATACGCACACACACACATGAACCGCTCATTTGGTTTCCAGTTGATCCTGTTTGCATTCGTTATTATTTTGTTTTTGTTGTTGCATGTCGTGCGCCTTTGTGGCGTAGCCGGTGCACGCATACCGGTTGCGAATCAAGATCATGGCTGCTATGACTGCAACAACAACGCACATGCACAGCCAGGCGCATGCTAACGGCTTTTTTTTTTTTGTTAAAATAAGACTTTGCTTTTCGTGAAAAGCGCAGCCAAGGTCTAGTTTGAATGTGTTCCTACGATTTTATTTTGTGGTCGGCTGGCTCAATCTCATTTCTCGCACTGGTTTCTTGTACGAAAATATATTTTTAGGTTTTTTATTATTAGTTTTTCTGCTTTTTGGGCCTTTGGAATTTGGTTCGTGGTGAAAATGCCACTATATACATATGTATATATTTGTAGTTTTTGTGGGTTGTTAGATATGTGACATTCCATTAGCTATTGTAGGTCAACTTGGTATTTCCTTGGGAGGATTTTCTAACTCATAGAGAATATGTTGAAATTATTTATGTGGAGTTGTTATTGTATAAGTTTATAGTATAAGTTAAATATAACTTTCAGCAACATATTTATGTTAATGAACCCAAAAAAGAGAAATTAAAGCAAAGAACGGAGAATAATTAAATAAAAAAATTTCGACTTTTTGCAATAACAACAAAAAACTATTATAAATATTATACAGCGAAAAACATATGACGGGTGATCCAGGTAGAGGTACATTTTTCAATCCATTCCAAGTTGTCATGTTGTTTTTGTTGAGTATTTCAATTCATACAAATCGTTCAACTTTATTACGAAAATGCAATCTGTAATCTGTAAGGAATGTGTTTCGCGCGCTTCGCTCAGCTCATGGTCATTATATACGACGTACTGAGTGTAATATTAGCAACAGCATCACACAACTTGAGACCCAGCATTCGTTTTTGGAAAATATTCGATCGAATAATAATGAAATAAATATAGCAGTCGCAGCTAAGAGTGTACCCGAAGTGGGTGGAGAGTCAATTGGGCGCCATTTACAGTAACTCGGACTGACGTATGGAAGACTTGCATTTTACGTCGAGATCTTAAATTGAAAGCGTACAAAATACTGCTTGTGAAAGAACTGAAGCGGTTCGACTTTCTCAAGCAACATCGTTTCGCTTTATGGGCTCTTGAAAACTTTCAAGAAGATCCAACGTTTTAAGCCAAATTTTGTTCAGCGAAGAGGCCCATTTCTGGCTCTGGGGGCATTTGGGTGAAAGCAACGTAAATAGATTTAAGGCAAAGGTTCGGTGTGGTGTACGGGCCGCTGAAATCATCGGTTTCTATTTCTTCAAAAATGATGCCGTTGGGAACGTAACCGTCAATGTTGACCATTATCGTGGTATAGTAATTAACTATTTGAAGACTAAAATTTAAGTTCATCACCGTTAATCTTTATCGTGTTGGGATGTGTAAAGTCTAAAGTCTTCAATTCTGGCTTTGGAACAAACCACCAGGAGTGTCATTCACCAGTTACCAGTCGAAATGTACGAACGAGTCATCGAAACTTGGATTCGCGGCCAACATTTAAAAGAGATAATCTTCAAGAACTATATGCCAAAGAATGTTCTATCGAGTGATATTAAACATGCCCCATTAAATTTGCAGTGCTCTGTGTATTTTCTTTAAAAAAGGAGGGAACCTCGAAGCGAATCACCTTGTATATGTGTATATATCAGTTCAAGGTGCTTATAGCGAAAGCTAACGTTTTCTGCCAATAACAGGTTACATTAATTACATTCTTGACAAAAACATTTTAAAGTCAAAACCGTTTTTCCAAAGTGGGACCGAATTTTTTTTAACATATCCGATAATTTTTATGCAATCATTTGAAAACAAAACTTTTGTCAGAAAAAAAGTAAGATTGCGTCTGGATTGCTTGAGTGGTTACTTGGAGGCAAATGAAGTTAATGAGTGGTTGAATAGTTGGTAGTTCACCAGCTTTAATCCACGAAAAACGAAGTTATCGACTAGTTTAATTTTTTTCTTTAAAACTTTTACGGTGTCTGCAGAAAAAAATATTTAAGAATTGATACAATACGCCTTTATTCAGGCTCTGAACCAAACAATAATGGAGCTTTCATGTACAGTTTCCGTGTGTAAGAATTTTCAGGGCAGCCATTATAATTTATATTTTTTTGTTCATCAATTATAATTCCTAAATATTGCTTGGATGATTTTACTAATCACTCAGAAGCAGACGATGCCTTAAGTAGAGAACAAACAGCAAAAAAATAATAGTATAAATCCGGCGCGGTGTAGAAGCCATTAGTAATTGAACTATATGTGTACAGACCCGAAAATAATTGTACAGTCAGTTATAATATGTTCAGACCGACACTTAATCACACGATTTCGGCTGCTGAGTGATTTATCCCACTAATCTTATAAATTTATCAAGATTTCGCCATACAAAAATGACAGTTCAAAATCACTTCATMRGAGTGATTTGAAACTGATCCACGCTAAATCTCTCTGTGCGACTCTGATTTTGTGCCATTCATTTGGCAGCATTGGAAATCTATTACATTATCACAGCTAATTTAAATACTACAAAGGGAAAAAATGTAAACAAACAAATTTTTTTTAACAGCAATGAATCCAATTTCACCTGAAAATCGACTTTGCAAATGAAAAAATGATTCCATTATTTCCACAATATGGAAAATATTTCAAAGAATACGGCTTTTATTACAAAATACTATATGACAATTTTTTATTTTCATAAATATTGAGCGATGTGAACTCTTGAATGCCAAAAACAGCTGTTTTTTAATCTTTCCAACGGAAGTAAGAACACTGATGGGTTATGAAATGCTTAAATGTAATCTAATCTTTTAAATTTTCGGTTCGAACATGGTATTAGAAAAGTTCGCTGAGCAGTAGGAAGCACTAGAATCCCCTGCCTCTAGATATCGGTTTTGTTTGAAAAGGCTTTCATAAGAATGAGTTCAGAATTCTTGGAAAGATAGTGGGTGATGACGTAATTTGGCATTCAAACAATTTATAGCTTTCTTAAAATTTATGTAATTTGGTAGCTACTGATCGTGGTCCTGATAAAAAATTTTGTAAATTTTATTTAAGTGATATCCAATTTTCGCATTGTAGTCGATTGGGTAGTTAGGCAAATTTCAAATCTCTACAAAATGCTTGATTTTAATATATTTTTGTGATTTTTACGAGTTTATTGTTTTCATTCCTCACACTACTAGACGAACGCCTTCATTAGTGGCAAAAAACAATAAAAATGATCTTGAGGTTTACCATATTCCTCTTAGAAATGATCTGAGTGCGAGTGTCTAATCTCTGGAATCTGGAACACAACTAACATTTCAAGCTGCACTTAAAGAAGTAAAAAAAAAAAACCTAAAACTTGATGAGCACCGAAATATATGCATATAATTTTTATAATTTAACCGGTGCGATAACAGAAGTATCCAATTTCTTCATTACTTGCATGTTAAATTTGCATTGGCGAAAGAGAAAGAGATCATTACACAGAAGCTGGTGAAAAACAAAACATTTACTGTAATCAGTAAAAGCAAATCTTATTAAAGTGTGAAAAGAAAGAAAATAAGCAACTACATATGTAAGTATGTATATATGTATGAAACTTTTCTTACTGCGCATTAGCCACACTTTTAGTGACCTCTTTCGCTGGTTGGGTAAAATGTAAAAAAAACAGCATACAAAATCATTATCTTCAATCAGGCGCACTAAAATCTCAAAAAGCGATGTAAACACTCTGCTGTACTATATAAGCATATGCGCAGATATTCAAGTATGCCTGTGAGTTTGGCTGTAGACACATTTAAATGCGCATTTGTTCGTAAGCTTTTAAGCGTGCATAGCAGCACTTTACGGTTTAATGCCTTCTCCAAAAGCTATAAACAAAAGCGAATGCGCGTGTAAGTGAAGCAAAGACAGAAAAAAAAAAAACAAATTAGCAAAAGTTCTTAATGCGGAAGAAACTTATGGAGAATTAAGTGGCAACGTTACTGGTGAACGGCCATAAAATAATTATTGACGCCGCAGACAAGCTTTTTGCATGAGCAGAAGTAATAATTTCTTTGTTGTTGTTAATTAGCGAGTTAATGAAAATGAAAAGCTACTAATTTATATACTATAATCTTAACTAGTAATGATTATACAGTGTTAAATTATTAGACGAAAAAATTCAATAACAAAATATGTTACGTATACGCAGTGGCAGCGCAGCGCTCTAGGCTGTTTTCCATTTAAAAATATAACCATAACTGGGTTTAGTGTAAATATATAAACATGTATATATATACATATACAAATCCTACAACAACAACAACTACCAACTGCCGCGCTCTTATCTGAAAGCGCGCTCATTCACTGTCCGTCTGTCGCCACTTACCTGTTTGCCAATGTTCTTTCTTTATTGACGACAATAGAAAAGTGGGTTAACATGGAACAGGTTGACCTTATTAGAGCGGCAGCTTGGCCTTCTTGCTTTGTATGTGTTTGTGCATTTGTGGGCTTAAGCGCATTGAGTGTACTCAAGATTATAACGGCACATCTCAATAATGCTGTGTAATTATTGTGACAAGCAAGTAATGATGGTGATAAAATCATGACATTACTCTTGATTATTAACTGCGCAAGTATTGCTGGATCATTTCTTGCTAAGCGAACAAGTGAGTAATTACGCGTGGAATATGGAGTGTGCCACTGCAGTTATTTCGCAGAATGTCTGCGTTAGAATTGTGGTGTAGTTGAAGTCTGAGTATGATTTTTCAAATATAATTATGGAAGATGATTTTTTAAGTGGTTTTCCGTATTTCCATATAAACAATTGTTATGCAACTGACACATAAAGTACTATTGGATTACATTAAAAAATTTGTGGAATAAAAGGTTTTATTTAGACATACATATTTTCCCACACACCTTTCACTATTTATATTTTATATTTTATAAAACTCATTGAATATAATCACAAATGACAATAAATGCCGGCTAAAGCAATCTAATTTAAAAATACCAATAGTTGTATGCGCAAAATTTACGCTTACACTTCAGAGTGGCTTAAAGAATCGAATCTCGACAAATATATATAAGAAGAGTGGGTGAAAATTTAAATAGGTCCGGTCCGTTCTTCAACGACACTGAAAACAGCGTTTCCAGGTAAAAGTTTAAGCATCCAGTTCAGTAGGTTAAACAATTCTTAAAAATATTTTCATATCTTCGAAACTAAAGGGTGTCTTAAAATATGCCGTAAATTTCAATAATCGTCACAGTTGAAGTTAAAACATTGCCGACCATGTTTTTCTGATGAAATTTCCGAACTGTGGCCGCCAAGCTTTCTTTATTTATAAAAAATTGTTCAATAATAAATAATATCAATACTGAATACATAAATCGCGGCAATATTAAATCTTGTTTTAATTTTAAGACACCCAGTGTTTAATTCCAATCTTGACTTAATTTTGGGACACCCTATGTTGGCCGGATCAACCTAAAAAATAGATTATTTGAAATCCAAATGGAATAACGCTTTAATATGCATATAATAGGCGCGTCATCTTGTAAGCGATTGTCAAAATCAGTTCATAGAGATTTGTTTAAAAATTGAGCCAGCTCAAATATATCAGGAAAATTTTATCCGAGTAGAGCGATTTTTCGCCACTCTCTTAATTAAAATATGATAATTCCTATAGTGTTTTAACAGATCACGCATGAATCGTGTCAAGCTTTCGTCTTATTTTTGCTCTGTATTGTTCCAAGAAGATCGACGTTTTCGAGCCATATTTTGTTTGACGATGAGACCCATTTTGGCTCAAAGGGTATGTAAATAAGCAAGCATTTGGGACGAAGAGCAACGCAAAAAATTCACGAACCGTCATTTCATGCAGAAAAAACAACGGTTTAGGGTGGTTTGTGGGCTGGTGGAATCATCGGCTCATATTTCTTCAAAAATGACGCCAGAGAGCAATATTACCGATGGTAATCTCGCCATGATAACCGACTATTTGATGCTTGAAATTGAAGCTCGTGACACATTCGGTTTTACAATATGGCGCCACTTCTTACACATCACATCAATCAATGGATTTATTGAGAGAACACTTCGGTGAGCAGATAATTTCATGGTTTGGGCCGGTCGATTGGCTACCAAGATCGGGTGATATCACACCGTTAGACTTTTCCTGTGAAGATATGTGAAGTCTAAAATCTATGCCGACAATCCAGCTTCGACTCAGGTTTTGGAGCAAAACATCACGCGTGTCATTCGCCGGTTACCAGTCGAAATGCTCGAACGAGTCATCGAAAATTGGAAAAATATTTGAAAGAGATGATCTTTAAAAAATAAATGCAAAAAAATGTTATTTCGAATGATAATAAACATTCTCCATTATGTTTGAAGTTTCTGTGTTTATTCTTTTAAAAAGAATCTCGAAATGGAGCACCCTTTATGATCAATAATTATGGTAATTTTTACTAAGCAATATCTATAAACAAGAATTTGTATTTTGATACCGCAATGCATTATTTTTTTGAATATATAAGGAATGGAAATTCATTAGTATCTTATCTCGATTATGCGCCGAATTTGATGTATAATTATTTTCAATCTCAAGTATTTGGAACTAAAATAAAGGGTACTGAAAGGAAAAATTTAAAAAAAAAAAATTAAATTTATTAAAAAAAAAAGGATTTTTATCAACTAAAGAAGGGTCGTTATGTGCAGCAAACCAAATGAGTTCAATTTTGAACTTCTAAATAATAGTAAAGTAGATTAGTGACATATCAGTGGACTTGTTGTTTGATAGCCTTTAAGTTTGTTTGAATGAAAATTTAAAGCTCAGCACGATTCCTTCTTAAACATGCCTCAAATGTACATATGTATGTATGTCAAGTAATACCAATTCTGCATCTATACATGCATTCACATTTACTCGTATTTCCATCTCCAAAGCTAAATAGTAAACAGCAATTTTGAGTGATTTATGATTTTTTGGCGAAGTAACAGTCGACTGGCGCTTAAAAGCAATGACTCTTTTTACTTCTATTTTAGCGCAGCTTCGCACGCACTCAACGACAGCTTAACCTTATTTTCACAACATGTTACCTCTTTAACGCCACTTTGCCGATTCGAGAAAGAGTGACTATGTGTATTCTTAGCAATAAAAATGATCATAAAAGTATACCAACGAATATGTGGCGACTCACGGCCGGTCTATTTGTGGTGCAAACCAGTTCATTAACAGCACGTGCCAATATTTTTTGTTTTTACAGCATATAACAGTAATTAGTTGTAATATGTGGCAATCAAGGTTAAATGACGTGAGCCCTTTCAAAGCTATTAGTTGTTAGAAGAAACATTTTTCGGTAAAGAAAATTAGTTTGCATTCCCACAAATCACCTATGGCTGGTAAAGATTCGATCCCACAGAAGTTCCAAAAATAGTATTAACAATGAATAAAACTTATTTCTTAATTAACAAACAATTTAAGGTGTGAAGAATCAATCATTTAAGCATCAGGCCATATTAGATTCGAAATTTGATGCTATACTATTTTTCTTCTGTCTAGAAATTTGTGGATTCCAACCCAAAAGGACTTCGCTAAGAATGAATCAAGCCAATTTTTGAGGCACTGTTCTGATGTGAACTGTGCCATATTCGAATGAGAGCAATGTCCAGGCTGTAAGGCGAGGGAGCCAAAGCTACACAGGAATTTATTTTAATTTTTCCAATCAATCAGTTAGTTAAGTGTAAAAATAACTAAAACTTAGAAACGAGATGAAAAATCTCACACCCTGTACTTTATTACACTTTTTATTTTATTGTGGAAAAATATAGACGTAAAACCAATATTTACATTATTTGCCGATAATATATATTTATTACGCTAATAAATTGTTTTTAAATGAGAAAACATAAAAAACAGTAAAAGAAAATGTTTATGCATGGGAGTGTGTGTGTATGTAGTGAAAGAAATTGCTTTTTCCACTGTGCCGATCACTTGTGGCATGCGGTTATTTTGCATGCAATTAGTGCTTCCGTTATCTGACCAACTTGCAGCTTGTTGCCGAGCTGGTAAGCCAGCTGCTTGCAGCTTGTACTGGCAGTTAGTGGCCTGCTGCCCATAGAATTTGCTCGCTGCACTAGCGAATGAATAGAACTAGCTGACTGCTACTTTCAAGTGGCGCCCCAATGTGGCAATTTGTAAAGAAGGTTCCAGGCATTTGTCTGCCTTTCTTTTACTTAAGAAGTCGCAATGCACTCGAAGATCCAATTAATTCAGGTACGCCAAAAGTGTTTGGCACAACAGGAAAACAATAAAATAAAAATTATCGCAGCGTTGCGTGCAACATCCAGTTAGCGTTCGTATGACGTGCTGAACAATAGGCGTGTAATATTTATTTATCTTCATTTCTTTTAATGACTTCGGTTTATTGCGTTTACAGGGAGCGACAAATTCCGGTTAAACCGTGAAAGCGAAGCGCTTGAAAACAGAAATGCATAAACGAAAGAAATGTAAATGACTAATGCGTCATTTACAAAGTGATATGTTGAAGTTTCGAAAAATGAGGAAAACATTTAATGCAATTGATTTTATTAACAACACAGAAGTTGTTACGGTGTTTTGCTGTTTCCGCTATTATTTGGCATTTAACTGTTATGTTTGTCGCGCTGCAGGAGTAGGTGCGGCATCTTGGCTTTGTCTCTACCATGCTTTGAAGAATGAAGACTGCCACTGTTAGGGAGGAAATATTTCAGTTCGATTGTTTCTCTTTTTTTTTTTTTTTAATTATAGAACTTTAGTATTAGCGATATTTCTCTTACAGCTAATTGTATATATTCACGTTCCGATTTTTCAACTGGGAAACTAGAAAAACATTGCGGAAAGGTATGTTAGCTACGCGCAACACTCTAAATATCTATACCGATGGCTCGAAAATTAGGCATAAAGGAGCCTTTTAAGTTGCCGGACCACTGCAGTATATTTCAAGCTGAGATCTTTGTTATTGCAAAACGGCTTATATTCGAAAACGTGATCAACATAGGGAAGCCTATGCATTGTCTATACGACGATCTGAACACAATCATGGCAAAGAAAATCGAAGCCAAAGAAACGAGCTACCTGGGTGAAAAAGTCATATGCAAAGCGCTAGATCGAAAGTACACAAAATTCTTATTGGCACTCGATAGCAGAGACTGTAATAACATGATCGGAATATTAACAATGGGGCTGACAGATTGTGAAGACTACAGGATGTGTCAAGAGCAAGGTATCGATAGTGAGGCCACAGAGCTTGTTAAATTTCGCGACAAACTCAGGCGTCCTGAAGGATTACCTCTCCTTATGGACCTAGTAACTAAACTGCATCTGGTGTCGCAAAGGACCAAAACTGGTCTATGTGTGGCTCATTGGCCAAGATTAACCTAACATAACCTAAAAATTTTGTTTGAAAAACCTCTAATGATACAAAATATTGGAGAAAATTGTAATATTTGTAGTAGAAAGTAATACAATATTGCTCATTTTAGTATTGATATTTATTTATCATTTATTATCGGAGATAAAAAGTCCATTCAGGAGATGGCGCTAATGCTGAGGCATAAACAAAACACTTTCGAAAGTTTATTGGAATTATTTCTTGTCAACACTTCTGAATTAAATTTTTTTTTTTTTTTTGTTTCATTCAGTTGACTTGTCAAGTAGACAAAGACAAGTGTAGCGAACGGACTCTTTGTACTTTTATAGACATTCACTCACTTTTTATTGCCAATAATTATAGACGTTATCTATATATGTACAAGTTAAACTTAATTTAATCTAAAAGTGTAATTAATCAGTGAGCGCGCTTTGAGCGACGAAATTGTGGTGATAATCGACTTGCCATTTCAAGCATGAAAGCTATCTATATACATATGTACATATAATATAATATCAGTTAATTAAGCTGCAAACGGCATAAAACATTTGCGAAATTTTTCCACGAGCCTTTACGTGCCGAATATATGTATATACATCTTATTACTCATTATAATCGGGCGAAATAAGAGTGTGTGTGTACACTTATTTGACTGGCTTCGCACTTCTAATTAGTGTAAAATCTGTAAGTGAGGGTATTTCACCAAAATCGAATGTAAATTACTAATATACATATGCACATACATACATACATATATACATATATATATATATATATACATAGTATATGAAAGCGAAGTTGCCACAAAAGTAAGGCTGAGGTTAATGTGAAATGTTGTCGGCATGCAAAGCTGAGCTCGAGCTGCATTTTTGCATTTGCTTGTATGTAAAGACAGACAGCTGATCGTGTGAATATGTATATATCTGCACCATTTGGCCTAATACGATATATAAATACTTAAATGTGTGTATGTATGTATTCATTAACCACTGCAAAGTTCAAAGCCACGGATGCAGAAAAGTGATGGAAGTTGGCAAGAGACTTAAGTCAATGGTTGCTACTTGCAGGGTTGCCATTTCGCTTTAAATTAATAACTTATCAAGAAAAGAAAGAAATCTCGTTTAATACGTCATGTTGTCCGAATGGATGAAAACACTCCAACTCTGAAAGTATTCGACGCCGGGAGAAGCAGCGGAAGAAAAAAACGACCACCACTCCACTTTAAAGATCAGGTGGAGAAGGACTACTCTTGAAATCTATATTTTGGGCCAAACAGCGAAAAGGAAGAACGACTGTGGTGCTGTTATAAACTTGGCTCTAACCGCGTAGCCGCTGTCTACGCAAATAAAGAAAATTAAGTAAGTCGTTGAGCCGTATAATGCGGACTAAAATTAAATAATTGCTAGAAAGACAGAGCTATTATTATTTACCAGGAATTATAGATATGTCCAAACTAGATAATCGGGCGGAAGGTGTCTAAGTAGATACCAGGATCACCTTCTGGCTACCAGACCATTGCAGTGTTTTCCAAGTCGAGATTACAGAAGTTAAGAAAGGCCTTGTTGTTCTGACAAAGAGTGTACTCACAATAAGAAATATATTTATATATACAGATAGCAAGAGGCTTTGCCGTCCTTGATTAATTCCTTGATTGCTTGATTGATTTAGCATACACTGACACGATAAATCTGCTATGGTTCCAGGACATAGTGATATTTCTAGTAACTTTGAAGCAGATGAACTAGCCAAAGCAGGCACCAGCTTACAATTCCATTAAGAAGGAGATGAGATTTATATACTTGTGGGAAATTGAAGTTATTTAATCTTGGTGTATTCAATCACTAGTTTGCTCAACAAGCAAAGGCATACGTAGCATAAATAGAACGTGAGCAAAACATGCCGACTATTAAAAATCAAAATGAATGACTTAAGAACACCGTGAGTGTCTGTCTAATTTGCGGAATGCCTTTAAACTGAGAAGACCATGCAGTGATTATTGCAGAAGATGTCAATAGGTAGCAGGGGAAACTATAGTTTGTTTACTGTGTTTTTGAAAATAATCACAACTATTGCCGAGAGTGAACTGATGAACTTAATCAGGAGCACATGGTGGTTTAGAGTGGATTTTAGTACCGGTGATTTTACATTGGGTGCCCCTAAAGCTTAAGTTAAACGAATTTTCTTATGGAAGATAGGTTAAAGAAGTCTTTATTTGTGATAACATCGTGAAATTCGCTAGTTAAACTTCACTAAAGGAAGTTTTAAGGAGTATGGAACCATATGTAGAAGTTCACTCAAGTGAGCAAAATTCTCTGAACGCCATGCACTTTACATATGGCTCAAACGTTCAGGACTTCCGGTCTTAGACCAAGTATCCTCTGAGTAGCCAAAAAATATCCATTTGAAGGTGAGCTAAAATGAGAAGACAAAACGTTCCTCATCAGGGTTGTGCGTTGGGTTGGGACCCGCCACCTAAAAAACACCCCCAATGAAAAGAAGAAAACATCCTCGGATCGGCTATAACCGCGTAAGCGGTGTCAAAGCTAATCAAATAGAAAGGAATTTTAAACATGTATTGAATTCGATTTAATTTGATCACTATGACAGTTCTAACACCACGCTCACTAAATTATTAAGATATTAGAGCAGATTATATCCATATTAAATTCCAACTTTTAAATGATTACTTCAAAATTTTTGTTGAAATTTGAATGTTTCGCTTTTACTATTGTTGTAATTTTTTAATGTGGCAACACTGACCACCATGTCATGCTAAAAAGATCAGTACCCTCAACTTGTTCGTGCAGATTCGCAGAAGTATGGCTTTTAATTGGCAAAACGTTTTACAATAGCAACAACAATGAAGGCATCAGCAGCGTAACGAATTGCCTGACCACTTTGCTGACAATGATCGCCCGCCAACATTTTGTCCGACAGAAAAAGAAACCGTTAAACAAATCTGGCCTGAGTTGGTGGTAACTAACAAGCGCGCTTCAACGACGACTTACGGGTGAGTGGGCCAGCAGTTGGCGCGGTGTGAGTGTAAATATACATATGTATGTATGTAAAATCACACACCTGCGGCAAATAAATTTATAAGTGTTGTTAAAATCCATAGGATATAAATAAGCAAATAAATAAAATGGGAAATTAAATAAATCAACAAGTGAGCGCTTAAGAAATACTTTAAGGCGACAGGCGGACAATACTTACAAACTTACATACATACAGATGTGCGAGAATTTAAGCGGACAGTTGGCACTCGGCGGGATCGCAAGCGCAGAAATTGGCAATGGACCGCCTGCAGAGACGGACGGTCAAAGCCAATGACATTGCCGGTTGTCCAACTAGACAGTCGTTAACATATCATATATAGTATATAAGATTTACATACATACTATACATACATATGTACATGTTGTGTTCACTTGGCTGTTGGCGATAAATCCAACAATTTCTAAAAACTATCTATTAACTTCATGTCAATTTTAAACGAAATTTGTTTTTAAGTTTTTTTTAGCAAATTTTTGGTGGAAAAGTGACTGTCAAACTCACTGTCGTTTATACTTTTGTTGGTTGACTGGCATTGTTTGCGATTGGCACGCCTGGAATGCCTGTGTTTTTGACACTTTTTCACTTTATTTATTTTGGAACTTTAGCTTTGCTTACAGTTGCAATTAACATGCTTGCCATTTACCAAAAAAGTGTACTGTGAATACAGTTAAGCTCTTTATGTCTTCGATTCTTAAATTTTTTTAAGAAACTTAAATTTTGTGCATAAATATTTGCTGTTTCTGAACTGGCAAATTGCTTTTGGTAAGGATTTGTTAGTCACTCGTGGCTTTTTAGTTATTTTTCTTTGTTAAATATTTGTAATTTACAAAAGTAAGAAAATACAGTTGACGGTCAACTAATTAGCACAGGCTTTAAAATTGTTCACTTACATGCGAATAACAACTAACAACAATGAAGAGCTGTTTCACACACTTAAGTATCGCTTGCATTATGTCATACATAATATGTCAAAATTATGACATTTAATGTCAAAATGTCAAAGTTTGGAAGTTTGTTGTCACGGAATATTTAAATTGAACCGAATTACAAATATTTGAAATGCAATTTATTTAAACTTAAGTAGTAAACCTATAACAACGAGGAGAGAACCTGGATTAAAGAAAACGCTTTTTGTATTTTGACAACTTAAAACGCCTTAATGAGGTTAGACGAGTCCAGAATTTCCACAAAAAAAAAAAAAATTAATTTGGCTTGAACTACACTTTTCTTAAAAATTGGAAAATATCATCCGCATCATCAGTGCTGTCGTCACAGCAGCGCTATATGCCACTAGAAGGTCACTAAAACCTCTCCTCTAAGGAACCGTCGTCAATCCAAGAATCACATTTGCATTACTTCCAGTTAGCTTCACTCTCCAGCAGGACGGTGATTAAATTGTCCGCGGTTATTGGGGGAAATGAATAAAATAAAACAGAAAAGTAAGGAAGGACCAAGTTCGGGTGCACCCGAACATTATATATTGAATGTATTTGAGAAGGGGGTAGTGCCGACCAGATTTTATCTATTTTTGCTCATCTCACTTACTACTAATATGCCACATACTCAGAAAAAATTTCCCTCGGTTTCATTCAGGTACCTTACATACAATCAGCAATCATATGGAGCAAGGTCACGTGTATATCCAAAAATGGTAATAGTTATAGGGGTGGGGGGATTGTGTTGGAGGGGTCATGTTTAAGCGCAATTGTGTCTATTTTAGGCGCAAAGAAACACTGTTATGAATAAAATATGTTCTGCAATTTTAATTGAGACTTGACTCAAATATTGGGTGATATATCAAACATAAAGTGACCTAGAAGTTCTAAAATATCTTTTTATATTTGGAATATGGGGGCTCAGGAAAGTATTGATCCGATTTAAGACGGGGGAAAATTTTTAAGAGTATATGCTAAGTAGAAACCATGTAATTTACTAAGAAAAATAATTCATAGCTCGATCTCGCCCGACACTATAACAAAAACAACAATTTCTAAAAAATTAAAAAAAATATTCTTAGATTTTTGGTGATTCATTAAAAAAAAAAATAAATAAATAATATATAACTAACTTAATCTTTGTAATATTAATATTAAATACAGACCATGTTGTTCAGAATCCATAAGAAATATTTTCCAGAATTCACTTATCGCAACACAAAAAAACCACTTGCAATTTCGAGAACAATAGAGAGTTTCGCGAATAAGCACGTGCGTTCTGAACGATGTCTACGTTACTTGTTTGGCAATATAGCGGGCTGAAGGTCGTTCATTAAATCGGTTCATTGTAGAACGGTTACTTAGATACTTAAAAAAATCAATTTTGAGTAGCATCGCTGATGTTTGTAATTTTCATTTTTGTCCGGTTTTTAAAGGAAAGGGCTCCTATGTGCGGCGGTGCGTTCTTGTTGCCATCGCACACGTCCAAAGAATGTATGTTTAACGTCGTCTTCTGTCGCGTTGTTGTATAGTCTTGATGGCTCTTCGACTTTGCCCATTCTGCGGAGATACTTTCCGTATTCGTCTGGCCACTACCTGAAGCCGGGTTTGCTTTTTAAACATATCTGCCCAGATCTCAGCTCCGTATAATATGACGCTAATTGCCATCGACATTAGGAGCTTTTCCTTTTCTTGCCTGGAGCCCCCATGTAGCCCACTAGTCTGTTAAGCTGGGAGGTGATTTTCACTGCTTTTCCTGCGGCGTGCTGGATTAGTACTCACAAAGTTAGTTTGAGGTCCAGTCTTACTCCTTGGTAGTTTACTGCTTTTTGTGTGTTAAGAATGTTCTTAGTCGTTTACATATTTATTTCGAGGGGTTTGTGCTTATTTGTTAGCAGTAGTAGCTCTGTTCTTTCTGTAGCGAGCTGTAGGTTGTGTGAGTGGAGCCATGCTTGCGTCCGTAGCCTGATTAAGCTTCTTTCTCGCTTCTTCTGTGTCTCGTGCTGTAATTACTGCTTGGATGTCGTCCGAGTTGCCAATTAAGTACAATTCGTCCGGCATTTCGAGTTTTAGAATAGCATCGTAGCTGATGTTCCACAAGTCTGAGCCTAAAATGGATCCTTTTGCCCCTAATGGCGTGACCGTTATCTGCCGTGATCCCTTTCTAGTTTGGTACAGCAATTTTCTGTTACTAAGGAAGCTTTACACCACAGCTCTGAGGTGGTCAGGGATTTTAAAGCTCTTCTTGAGAGCGTCGATCATATCCAGCCATCTGGCGCTGTTGAAGGCGTTTCGAACACATAAAGTCGCAAGCAACACTATTTGTATTTTTGTAGCTTTGCTATCGCCATAGTTTAAAGGAAAATTTCGTATCGACATTTTAAAAACTGAGGAACTAGTCGCTTAAATGCAGACGGCCAAGCTAGTCACAGCGCTAGAAATTAATAACAACTACTGAAATTGCATTGATTGTTGTTACACATAATGCAAATGGCAATTATTTCCTTCGTATGCATACATATTTTTTTACAAGTCAAAGCTATAAAATTTTTGCGTGCAAAAACATTATAGAAATCATACGCAACTAAAATTACCGTTATAAATCGGTGACGATAAAAAGTTGTAAGTGAAGCGTTAACAACATAAATATACATATAATTACATACATATGTATTTACTACATAAGCGTTGTTGTTTTTTTTTCGAAATGATGATGATGTCTTAAGACCAGCAAAGACAATTGGCTATTTACCTGAAGCAAGTTCCGCTTTGTCTAACCATGCTCCGTAATAAATACGTATTTTCCAGTTTTAAATGTTTACCAAAACAACAAATATTATTATAAAAAATCTAGTAAATAGCATTTAACCTACTAAAAATGTATTATTTAATAACTTGTTTTGTCTGATTATTTATGTACTTTTATCATTGCACAGTATATGTATGTGACCGGATGTGAAGTCATAGTTTTTTTTTAATTGGAAAACTACTACATAATGCATACATTTATTATGAATTCACGAGATTATCATGTGACTCCGTTTCACTTTAAAAATAACACACTAAGGTTTAGTCCTGACAAACACCCAGAAAATATTCCCTAAATAAAATGGGATCCTACCGAACTGTTAGTCCTTTACGAAATATAAATCCGTGTTCATTCCGATTATCCGCTCTGGTGTAGGGGTTGAAGATCAGCAGAACCGTTGATTTTTCCCACTAAGCAAATATATTTTATAAGCGATAAACTCTCGACCTCGAAACCTTCCATCCAGACCTAAAACTGGTCGATAGTCAGAGTATCACTGTTACCCTATTATTCTATTAATTCCACCAAAACTAAAACTGATTTATGTATATCTTCTTCTCCTTGATTGGCGTAGTCACCGCTTACGCGATTATAGCCGAGCTAACAACCGCGCGCCAGTCGTTTCTTCTTTTCGCTACGTGGCGCCAATTACATATTCCAAGTGAAGACGAACCTTCTCCACTTAGTCTTTACAACGGAGTGGAGGTCTTCCTTTTCCTCTGCTACCCCCGGCGGGTACTGCGTCGAATACTTTCAGAGCTGGAGYGTTTTCGTCCATCCGGACAACATGACCTAGCCAGCGTAGCCGCTGTCTTTTAATTCGCTGAACTATGCCAATGTCGTCGTATATCTCGTACAGCTCATCGTTTCATCGGATGCGATATTCGCCGTGGACAGATAAGTTAAGGTAAAAGGAGATCTGAGGAACAGTTCGTCTGGAGCGTTCTTCTCATAGTATAATACTGTATATCAGATTAATTAATTATCAATTTAATATGCGTTATATAAAAACATTGATTTCCACAATGGACGCAAAGTGTTTGAGCTCTCTTATATTTAGAAATAAAAAATCGAAGTCGTTTAATAAGTAATAAAATACAAATACATAGCAGAGCAGTCAGTAGATTAATACCGCTCAATTTTATGATTGCTAAAATAATATTTATGATTTTCTTTAGCATTATCATGAGGCAATTTAAACATTAAACAATTACCAAAACACATGAAGGAAGTGAGAAGAGATTGTTGAAAGAAATGCGCTAGTGTACAAATAAGGAAGAGACCAGCTGCCATAAAAGTAGCACAATGCACACAATCATTGAGCGATGATGAAGAGATTGTATGAAGCTGTACAACGCAGCTTAGGCTATGATGTTTAAATAATGCTATTGAGAAAAAGTAAAAAAAAAAAAAAAACAAACGAAGCAGAAGACGAAGATGCAAAATTAAAAAAAAAAATTAATTTTTTTTTGACAATGATCGAGACGCGATTTTAATATTTTTCCTCGGTAATAAATGTTTTTATGTGCCCACATATGAAAAATCTAGATTTTATTATACAAATGACAATAAAAATATTATGCAAATTTCTTGCATACGTTATTCCCCCACTGACATATTTTGAATGGTAATAATAATGTAGCCTGCAGAAATGTTTTTCTTTGATTACACACCTACCTACATGCGAAATTATTGTAATATACATATGTACATGCCTAAACACAATACATCTCCATTAAATGCATTGCCAAAGCGGTTGCGTTTGCGGTATGTTCATTCACTAAAAAGCGCTTTGTGGTGCAGTGGAGCAGACGCCCGGCAATGATTGAGTTGATTGAGTGGGTGAGTTTATGACTTTTTGATAGAGTCAATGAACATATTTTTCTTTTGCAGCTATTTTATGATTGCTCACGATGCTAGTTTTGTGAGAAAAAAAAAACTATCAAAAACTGCTGACAACTTGTGTGCTTTGCAATTAAGTTGAATTGAATTGTTGCAACTCCATTTACACTGCTTAGCTGTTGCTCTCGGGTGACTGCATCGGACCGAAGACATGCTGCTTACAAAGTAATTTAACGCTTTGGGGCGCGCTTGCAAACAAAAGATGCGCTACTTTCAATTAAAAAATTCAAGAAACAAAAAAATTTACAAAATGAACAACAAAACACAAAAATAGTTAAACAAAAGAAAGTGCCGGGCGAGAAAGCAGTAAATCTATTGAATGAAAAATTAGCACACATTTATGAGCAATGCAAAAAACAAAAAAAAAACAAAAAAAACAAACAACTACAAAATAACAAAAGCCGAACGAAAACGCTTTGAAATTAAGTTAATCAAACGCAGTGAACTTGAATCACTCACCGACATTGCTGACATTTCAGCACGGTAGCTGGCTTTCTTTCGCATTTCGTGTGTTTACATGCACCTTACAAGGGTTAATCGCTTTTTGTGAATGAGTACGCGCTGCCCACCCACTGTCTACTCGACAAAACACGCCCGCTGCGTGCCTTAACGGTGCTTGCTCGTCGAGCAGCGCACGAAAAAGCACTTAGTTTCACATTTCTTTTCGAAGCTTACAACTTGTTTGAATATGATTTGACTTTCGGCGGAATATGCTTTGACTTTCGGCGAATTCCGGATTTCAAAAAATTTTAAAACAATAAAAAAAAATATTTAAATTAATATGAGAAAATTGTCTGGACAAACCAACATGTAAACAAACAGTTTTTTGAAAAAATTATTTTCAAATAAAAATTAAAAATTTGACATGTAGCTATCGTTGACAGCTAGCTAACAGCGCGTTCGGCAGACAGCGGGTCTAAAGCCGCCGATTACCTATTGCGCGCAATGAAAGCAATAACAAAAGCAACGTCAATAAAATCACAAAGTGCTATCATATGTACAAAGTGACCTGCTTTCTCTTTTCATCGGCTTCGTCTTAATCTCTTGGCGCTGCTTTGTGTTTGCTCCCGTATGTTGTTGCTTTCATTATTGTGCCAACTGTTTTACTTTTAACGTAATCTACCGTGTTGTGTTTTATTGTTTAAACAACAACATTTCGGGCGACAAATATTTGCGGTGTCTCAATATGAAAGCATCCCGATGAGTACAGTTTGTTGTTACACGCTAGGAAAAACGTACTTTGCTTGAACTTTTCTTCCAATTTGGTTTCGGAACGCAAAATATAATATTAACAATATAAAGCACAGTTAAACTCGGCAGCTTCAAGAAAATTATACCGCCCGTTCTATCCGGTTAGCATCAAAGACAAACTATGCTTCCTCATTATATCTTATGAATCATTCACCACGTTCCCATATTCCTAAAAAATATGAATGACTTAACAACAAGAAAAAACGCTAACTTCGGCAGCATTTCTAAATACGGTAGCTACATTTATGCTATTGTGGTTCAAACTGAACAATTTGTTTGAAAATCACAGTGATGTATTGGAAAACAATCCTTTCAAAAACTAAAAGTTTTCGATGCAAGGACTTGGTTTTATTTGATAAGTTGTCTGTCTGATATTTTCTATATTGTCCGATATCCGCGATTCCAACAAATTAATCGCTTATCGATTAGTAACGGCCGTGTGTAGAATTTGAGAATGATATCTCAAAAACTGATTTGTCAAGTTGATCCGAGTAATAGTTTCGAAGATACAGAAATTGTTCAAAAAATTATGTTTTTTAGCCGAGGAAACCCATGAAAAATAAAAAAAAAATCGATTTCGTAACGGTTAATTTTTGAAGAATTGCACTGTTGAGACATGCTTATTAATTTTTTATACAAATAAAAATTATAAATCTTTCACTAGTTTTCAGAAACTGCAATCATCAGTAATATCCAGAAGAAGGCGATAAAAAACATAATTAAAATAACTAATTATTATAAAATCAATATATACTCAATGGTTTTTAAAATCAAGAGTTCTTGTTAGGATCAAAAAGCAATGCAATAACAAACTCCATCGAATTTTATGCATTTATAACAGCACTTTATGAAAACTGTCAACATGTGGCACCAGTTGTGTCTCCAGGGGCTGTGGCAGAATACTTGTATATATCGAACAAGTCTGCAGCATTTCAAAGTTTTTTTTATCGAACTGGAAGTGTTCAAGGCGCCATAATACAAATACGTGCATATTAAGTTGCTGTTGTTGTTTACACCGTTTGCTGGCGTCACTGGAGTTTGTTGGTTGCATTTGATTTCTGGTTTTATGACAATTGCATTGCCATCATCATTTCACAAGGCGGAGGCTTGATTTCGTACATTCGAGCGCATCGCATGAGCCACTATATACATATACATACATATAAATAATGTATATCAGTACACACATACATATAAACATGTATATGTTTACAATATAGATATACGTATGTATTCAAATACATCATCAGGTGGAGATTGAAAGCTCAATGGCCGCCAACAAAGACTTGTTTTGTTGCCTTGTTTGTTGCGTTCGTTTTTCTTTTTGTATAGCGGTAAATTGCAGCAATACACTTAAATATACTATATATACATACGTATTATTTGCTATGCATTTCCATGTACGTATAGTATGTATTTGAATTATATTAATATCTGCAGAGATGTTTACTCATATTCGAGCATTATTTGCTAATTTTTTATATTTTTATACACATATAAGTTACAAGAGCAATATAATATATGTATATACTTACGTATGTATGTATGTAAGGGAAACGCTATAAAGAAAAACGAAATTTTTTGGCACTGATGAGAATGCAGTTATTTTCCAACATTTCGCTACCATTTTTGCCGTGCGATTAGTCTTTTGCTTCAAGACAGGCCCCAGTTTCAGCGACTTCTTCCCAGTGATCATTCCCTTTACGTCTGAGCACAAGAAATTGTCACTGGAAACTAAATCCGAAGAGCTCGGGGTTGTTAAGGCAATTTGAAGCTCAAAGTAACCATTTTATACTCTCGCAACAAAGTTGCTAAAGAGAGTATTATAGTTTTGTTCACATAACGGTTGTTTGTAAGCCCTAAAACTAAAAGAGTCAGATATAGGGTTATATATACCAAAGTGATCAGGGTGACGAGTAGAGTTGAAATCCGGATGTCCGTCTGTCCGTCCGTCCGTGCAAGCTGTAGCTTGAGTAAAAATTGAGATATCATGATGAAACTTGGTACACGTATTTCTTGGCTCCATAACAAGGTTAAGTTCGAAGATGGGCAAAATCGGCCCACTGCCACGCCCACAAAATGGCGGAAACCGAAAACTTATAAAGTGTCATAACTAAGCCATAAATAAAGATATTAAAATGGAATTTGGCACAAAGCATCGCATTATGGAGGGGCATATTTGGAAGTAATTTTTTTTGGAAAAGTGGGCGTGGCCCCGCCCCATACTAASTTTTTTGTACATATCTCGAAAACCACTATAGCTATGTCAACCAAACTGTATAGAGTCGTTTATTTTAGGCATTTCCATATACAGTTCAAAAATAGAAGAAACCGGATAATAACCACGCCCACCTGCCATACAAAGGTTATGTTGAAAATCACTAAGAGTGTGTTAACCGACTAACAAAAAACGTCAGGAACACTAAATTTTACGGAAGAAATGTTAGAAGGAAGCTGCATCCAGGCTTTTTCTAAAAATTGAAAATGGGCGTGGCGTCGGCCACTTATGGACCAAAAACCATATCTCAGGAAGTACTCAACCGATTTCAATGGAATTCGGTATATAATATTTTCTTAACACCCTAATGACATGTACCAAATATGGATGAAACCACGCCTGAAATCTCGATTATCACTTTATCATGCGAGAGTATAAAATGTTTGGTGACACCCGAACTTAGCCTTTCCTTACTTGTTTAGTTTTGTAAATGGTTTATAATACATTTTCATAAATGCTTTGCATTCGTTTATATCTTTTGAGTATCTGCTACCCTCATTTATCAACCATCCAACCTGTTTTTGGATATTTTTATGTTAGGGTTCAAAATAGAAGGACTAATCACTACATTTTATCTTTCTCGTTGGTTATATGTATTCAGTTATATGTATTCGGACGTCCGTTATTTCCCAAGTTGATTTCATGCAAATGCCGCCTGAGGTTTCAGTTTTTGTATTAAATATGATAAGTTTGTCAAGAAGACCCTATAGATTAGGTTGATTAGATAGCGATTCCCTCAGCGTAGCTTAGGAATTACACTTAGACTTATCACTCACCATAGGAGAATGCGACAATATTTCGCAGACGCAGCTGATGTATCTGGGAGTAATATTGGATTGGAAATTAAATCTTAAGGAACACCTGGCGTGAAGCAAACAAAATATATTAGGGTCTTTCAAAAAGTATGGTCCAAATGGCTGTGTGTGTTCCAGCCGGCGAGCTTTAATAGCAAAAGCAATGAGTTCAGTCATATTGTATGCAGGCCCTAGATAGAAAGCATATGCAAAACAAATAAACGCTGTGCATAAGCTCACTGCTATACGAGTAACAAGTGCTTTCGAAACGATATCAAGCGACGCTGCTGAATTCTAGCTAGTATGTTGACATTCAGGGAGACGAATTCATGTGACTGCACCATCTATTAGAACCGTCTGTAGGCGTAAAAAAGAGGAAAGAACCAAAACCATAACAATGTGGCAGCAACACAGACTAATCCCAGAATTCCATTCGTGGATAGATAGACCATATGGGGACCTAGACTTCCACCTAAAGACTTCCACAAATACTGAGTGGTACTTTCGAAGCAATATGTTCCGATTCCATCACGACCTCAGTCCGTACTGTCTGACGTGTATGTACAGAGTATATACACGACTCTGAGCACGTAAATTTTCTATGGACTCGTTTTTCAAATGTAAGAGACAAGTTAAAAACTTCACTTAGTTTTTCGAAGGAAAATTTGACATCACTAATTATGGCAAACTTAGGACATATATGGTATATAAGGCGTCAGTTAATCCGTATGATAGAGACTTCAAGTCTTTCTCTCTCCCATGGAGTAATACTTAATCCGGTGGGAGAGATTGAGTTGGGAGTAGGGTGGGTAGGCATAGCCGATTAAAGTTTCGCTTTATGGCTTTCGATGCTTCCTTCTACTAAAAAAGAAAAGATATGTCTAAATCGACTCAGCACGTGATAGGGTCTACGATGTTTACTTCTGTGTGTTACAAACCATGTTCGGGGAATAATAAGTTTGTAAAACAACGGACACCCTAATGCGTATTGTATTTATAGTGGATACTTACCAGATTGATCGCGGTTGATTTTAGATTTTGTTTCAAGTATGTCCCAACGCTATGTGCGACTTTGGCTTGGATACACAATTAATTGTTGGACTTGGAGTCAAGTTATGTCCTTGTTATTATCAAGGCTGTGAGAGGAAACTTTACGACAAAGATATTTTTATTTGCAAATGAAATATTCAGAGCAACCTCGCTTTTATAAATTTTACTATGTAACCATGCACTCTGAACTTCAAAACTTAAACAGACTGTAATAAAATTAATTATTTAATAAGTACAAACATCCACAGCCGTATATGCATGTAAGTGAAGTACTTGAATTTTGAATTAAATGCAATCACATTTCACGACTTTTATCATTTCTTACGAAAAGGTATATTTCTTGCCTTTCGTTTTTCACTTTGCCTGCTCGCCGCTTTATCGCCACTCAACAGGCATCTTTATTTAACCAACTACTAATTTGAAAATAAAAACACGTACTCTGCGAGAAATTGCCATGTTACACACGCGCAATTAACGTGCAACAGCACTGCGCGCACATATGTGCTGGCAATTATAATGCCAGCAACAACAACAACGAGCAGCAATGTCATAATAAATAGCATAATGCATAATGAAGCCCTTAACAATTTTATTACGCCATAATTTACGGTTATCAAGCAGCACGCAAATGAATGCAAAAGCAACATTTACCCATGCAAGTACATACATGGCAACAACAGCACAATTGGCTGTAGCAACTGCAACAGCAACGAAGTTGGTTTGAAACTCGCTAGGTTAAACAAATGAACCACAAACTCAGGTAGTATAGGCATTACCAAAAATGAAGTATGAATGTGTTCCTTGTTGTCGTTGTTTTTTTTTCAGACGAACCAACAAGACAATACAATACAATACAATACTTAATGACAGCGCTGTGGTAGCTGCAACTGTTGGTGGCAATTGTTGTTGTTGCAATCCCGTATTACCATTGCACCATTTATGAACTGACATATTCATTGTTTGTTGTTGTTGCTGTTGGTTTTCATTATGTACATGTGTCTGTATATATGTGTGTGTGAACGTGTCACTGCAGCAGCGACTGTCATTCACTTCCACTGCAAATGCTGCTGCGTCCGCGACAATTGTCTTCCAGCTGTGCATTCACAGCCATCCTGACATTTGATTGCTCAATTCCTTTGGTCTCTTCAAATTTGAAAGGTATTGTGCTTTGTTTTCGTTTTTCGGCTTTCCATTATGCATTTCGTGGTGTATTCACCGCGCGCAAAGTTAATTGAATTATTAAAGGGTATTGAGCGTGACTCTACGGGCCATAAAGGCGGTCAAGTGTGATTGCAGCATGGAAATTGATACACACGTATGCATATGCATGTATGTATAAATGTAAGCATGTACTCATGTAGTTCCAGGTGTGTAAAATGTATATGATTGATTCACTATTAATAATTGGTTATGGATGCGGTGGTTCAGTTACTTATATTGTGTGTACATATGTATGGTAGATGAGTATATGTCGATAAAATGTATGCAAGTTTCACATGCTTCGGTCAAATGTTGCAAGTTACGCAAAATAATATTTAATCGAAAACGATTAAATTGTGCAATGAAGCAAATAAGCAGAGATTTGAGTTTAGCAATAATTTTAAGGTAAATTGGCACTTCTAAAAAAAAAAAAATAACAAATATATGTGATCTTAAGTTATTTGTGGAAAAAGATGATTAAGTAAAAAATAATTAAATTAATTACACTTCGAATGAAAAATCATTTCCCTACAACGGAAGCTTTAAATTCGCTAACATAATTTAATTTTTAATACAATGCAGAGTTAAGATTTTAATGCCACGAAATATTTACTAAAAAATGTGGTATAAAACAAGAAAACACGCTAAAGGGTATAAAAATATCGTAATTTTGTTTTGTCTATTCATTCATTCCCGAATACAATTTTTTTCATACAGGAGATTTAACTTGAGCTTAATCGATCAGCTACAGTCGAGAAGGACCTCTCTGAGCCGTGCGATACCAAGCAGGGCGACCCTATCGTACGATTTCTTCAATCTACAGAGCTGAATCACTCTTTTATAAGAGTGTACAGCTGCTGGTGTACGCCGATGATATTGATATCATTGGCCGCAACTTTCACGTCGTTAGTTCTGCATTCTCCAGACTGGATAAGAAAGCAAAGCAAACGCGTCTGGCAGTGAACGAGGGCAAGACGAAATATCTCCTGTCATCAAAGAAACAGTCGTCGCACTCGCGATTAGGCTCCCACGTCACTATTGGCAGTTATAATATCGAAGTTTTAGATAATTTCGTTTTTTGGAACCATTATTAACACCATTAACAATGCCAGCCTCGAAATCCAACGCGAAATAACTGTTGTATAGATTGAGAAGTCCTCTCTCGACGATCAAAGAACAAACTCTATAAGATACTCATTAGGAATGGGCGATGACAACATCTGACAACTGCAGAGAAAGAGGAAAACCTCCATTCCGTTGGAGAGATTAGGTGGAGAAGGACCTGGCTGCACTTGATATCTCGAAATTGGCGCTAAACTGCTAAAGGAACAAACGATTGGCGTGTTTTTCTTAACTTGGATGGAAATATTAAAAACAGCAGTTTTTATATAATTTTTCTTATTTTACAAGAAATTTTGTGGTTTTAAGCTTTGTATTCAACAATTAGAACTTTTAACTGCTGTTTTGAAAGCTTTTATATTGTTATACATCTTTAGTACCGGTGAATATTACTATTGCGAACTCTTCATTAGCATTCTTTGTAGAAATTACCTCTCATGCAAGAGAGATTGTAAGGTCACTCAAGCCACTTCAAGCATCTAGTTAATCACTGCATTTTGTTAGCAGTTTGATGTATTAAACTTTTTAATTAAATTTTTTTTAAATTTCTCAAAAAGCAACACTTCAGAAGAATAATTTTGCAACGAACCATAACTAACAATCATCACTCATTTTCAACCTCTTTTTTCACAAGATTTCTCATCCTCTAAAATCTTCCGCTTCCCGAAATCCAAATCCGTGTAAAATGTGACCATAAAGTAATTTCGAAAGCGCAATTAGCTCTGTGAATCTCTTTCCAGCAACTTTCGGCGCTGGGACTATCAAACATACTCGTGTGGAGTTTTGTACTTAGATACCTGAAGTCCGCAGGGCAGGTAAAATCCTGTTGCTTTGTTTATTTTTTTTACAACATAACTAAGATATCTCAAGTGTACTACATTATCAATTCAATTGCCCTTCAACACTACTCGTACCATTAAGGCTTATTGATTCTCATAACTGTTGTTTGCAATGAATAATACTGAGTGAGTGCTCACTCGGCGAACATGCTCAACGCAAAAATTCAAATGTATGTAATTATGTGTGTTGGGAATTAATCGCCGCAGGTCAGAAGCGTACATTTATTTATTTAATGAAAGTTGGTAAAGTGATAAAAGCAATAACATGGATTTCTGATTCAACAACAAAAATTAACAAAGAACGTGTAATTATGAGTATGCAAAGGAAAAAATCAAGTTCTGCTGGAAAGAAGTGGAGATAATGTTTACGAAATACCCGGAATTCGTTAAAGTGAATCAGAATTAATGATGCCGGAAACTTCGAATAAAAAGGTGTAATTTTTTCATTGACCTGGGAACTTGAAAAGCATAAAATCCTTTTACCGAATGAGCCTTATATTTCGATGAAATTTTTTTTGAAAATTTATTTTTAAGTTTGCCACGAAGTTTGTGATATCCAGAAACGCCTCTCAGCTTATTTTGAGAACAGCCGTTAGCTGCCATACAAACTCGTTTAATCAAGTTTGAAAAACCTTTCGAATTATAATATTGAAGCAAAAGAGAATGAAATGTTCACATATATCAAATCAGAAAAATTTGCACTATTTGAGTTCTGTAATATAATATTTTAAGCACTTTTGAAGCATAGCGTTTTATGCGGAACTATATTGGCCGATTTCGTCTAACTCCAATATCTGTTATGCATGTGCGTCATTTATGCTTGAAGAGATTATTAAAAATATGGCAGGCCCAAATTTTATTGAGATCTACGGAGTGGTTTCCGAGTCAGTATAAGCAGTTGTAGCGTTAGTTAGAACTAAATATTATTTTTTCTTTGCATACATTACAAAGCTCCTGCTTTTTAGTTATTATACTAAGTAATCGTTTTTGTTTTTTTTTTTGGTACTTGATTAGATATGGATAGAGGGTAGAATTTCAAATTTTTCCGCTAGCTTTTCCTATAGTATGATACACGATGGATCTGGTCTGGTCTCATAGTTGAAGCTTGTAATTTAGGCTCTGTGATATATAGCAATATATAAAAAGTGGCAACATGTTTTGTTGGTCTTCAAAGCTATAAGCCGTGACATAAGATTGAAAGCTATATGCGCAATAGTTAGAAAGTATTTTTAAAACCAAACAGCGTGAGTCGACATCGATGGCCAATTAAAGTATACAAAATGATTCATTGTTGAAATATTTTCACAAATCACATTTCGACTGTACATGCGAAACAGTGAAGCACGTGCAAGACTTTAAGACGAATCAACTTTCAAACTTGCGATTTCCCACCGGAAGCGCATAGTGTAATGAAAATAAAACTATTCAAGTTAGTGCTGCAAAACGAGTATTAGCATTTTCTTTTGGCAAGCTAAGTAAAAGAAAATCGCGCTGATTTTGGCAAAGTTTCTAAGCTAATGTTTTTTACTTTCAATTGTCACTGAAAAGTAATGACATTTTTTTATTCCTAAAGCATTTACATACAGATGACTTTATTTGGCATGGACCGTTATAATTTGTTGGATGTTTTTGTAAATTATGACAGTCACGTCATTCAAAAAGCCGGCACAAAAACCCAAGCAATATGAGGGGCGACAATATTTTCGGTCTATACCCATAAAAAGAGGGTTAAGAAAAAGTGTTTCGACTTCTTTTAATTTATTTGTGAATAAGGAACTGTTGGCGCAGAAAAACACTCGTAAGTAGCGGCGGTTTCGTGCAGAAATGGAGGCGGAAGCCATAAGTGAAGGCGCATTTATTTATTATTTTCTTTTATTTCACTCCGTTTAATGGGTGATTTCATAGAAAAATTTCGCTAGAAAACTTCCTACACTCAGTTATTTGCAGTATTTATTAGTTGTGTTATAAACATGCAAAAGTTGCGGAAAATATTATTTTTATGCTAAATGTGTGTAATAGTAGCGGTGAAATGTTGTACCGACATACAGACATAGATAACGGCGTTATGTGGTTAAAGCAAATATTACGAAACGTGCGCAGAATTCACACGCAAGCACGCTTTATCTAGACAGTTTGGGTGGAGAATTGCTATTTCTATAAACTTTCACTGTGTCAGTGAATTTCTCAAAAATTCCGTAATTTAATTAATTAAATTAGTTTTGTAAATGCAGAGTTTATTGCTATTTATCATATTTGTATTAAAAGGTTTAGAGGAAAATGAGGTATAAAATCAATGTAATGTATACAAATCCAGTTGCGCAGATTTTTAATTGATTGAACAATATAACTGTTACGAATCGTATAAATTAGAGGTTTTAGTTTTTTTTAGGAATTACAAATGTAAATAATGTTTTACATTTTTTTATTTATAATGAAATAAATATCATGTATACGGTTTACAAAAGAATTTCAATGGTTTATACAGAATTTTTCCAAAACTTTTATTTTAAAATAATTATAACATATATTTTGAGGTTTCTACTGTCAAAGTGTTTGAAAATGAATTTCGTCCGTTACAGACTCGGATTTTCATTAAGTTCACATCTATCAATTCAACGATGTTGTTTGGAAAAAAAAAATTCTAATGTAATACAAAAAAAAAAAAAATTTATAGTATATTCCACCCAAGTTTTATCACCGAAAACTTACATTCTTTCGCTTCGAGATCATTTATTCGATTCGACAACATCAAGACCGATAGTTAAACCGAATAGATAAGGTTCAGCACGCATTGAAGAAAATATAGTACCTGTAGAGAGTCGATTCGGCGTCGTTCACAGTAAATCAAAAAATTCGCAGTCTCAAAAAGTGCATAATAAATATTTTTCCACATTCACTTCACACAACACAAAACACCATAGAGAGTATCGAGAATAAGGACGTGCGTACTGAACGAAGTATAGATTCCGATTTACTTGTCTGGCAATATAGCGGGCTGGAGGTCATTCATTTAATCGGTTTATTGTAGTACGGTTACTTGGGTACTAAAAAAAATCAATTTTGAGTAGCATTGTAGTAGTTTGTATTTCTCACTTTTGTCCGGTTATTGACGGAAAATACTCCTATGTGTGACGTATGAAACAACTTGGCGCATTTACGGTCGAGATTTTTCTTTTCAAGCGACAGCGATGAGACTCAATGATTATGCAAGCAAAACTGCCGCATATGGGAAGAAAAGCAAACTGAAGAGATTCAAGACCAACGGTTTGGTGTGGATTATGGGTCGGTGAAATATTCGGCCCATATTTCTTCAAAAATGATGCCGGTGAGAACGTAACTTGATGCCTGAAATCGAATCACGTGATCTCGATGACATTTGGTTTCAATAAGACGGTTTCACTTGAGAGAACGTTTCGGTGATCAGATAATTTCACGTTTTGGACCAGTCGATTGGCTACCAAGATCCCATAGACTATTTCCGATAAGGATTTGTAAGGTCTAAAGACTATGCGGACAATCCCGCTTCGATTCAGGCTTTGGCCTTCATCATGGGTGTTATTTGTCAGTTACCAGTCAAAATGTCCGAACGATCCATCGAAAATTGGGATGGACCACCTAAGACGAGCAGCGGCCAATATTTAAAAGAGATAATATTAAAAAAATAAGAGCCAAATATTGTTCTTTCGAATGATTCTCCGTAAAAATTGAAGTTTCTGTGTTTTTTCTTTAAAAAAAAGTAGGAAACCTCGAAATGGATCGCCCTTTATAAAAAAAGTTTAATACTTTCTGCGTTGCCATTTACCATATTTATTTGTCTATATACTGTTCTCATTTCTCCATTGAATGCTGATTAATAACATCATCTCGAATGACCGAAAATCCCCAGGGAATGCTATTTCGAGAGATTCTGCAAGATATTAGCTGAAGTAAAATTTATAGTTTAACAAAAATTTATAGTTGATTGCCTTAAAAATAGCAAAAATGTGAGAATAGCTGCAAAAAGCGTTGAAGAATCCACGTTATAACGTTAAATACAATAAAAAAGTTTCTTTGAGAATGCTGCTGGCGTTTGTAAAAAAAATGAAAAAAAAAACCAAAATTCAAGCACACAAACCTAAATTCTCAAGAAAAATACACGTGTAAAGCAAAGACACTCAAAGCGTGGCGAATAAAGCTGTAAAGTTAGCATAAAGGTAGAAACAACAATAAACAAATATATGCAAATTTAAGGTTCTTAAGAAAGCATTTACAGCGGAGAAAATATGTGGATGCTTCAATAGTTTTTGATTGAGAAAGATTTGACAATGAAAGATTGCTATCATAAATCACATATGCAAAGAGAAACTATTGCACAAAGTAAATGACAAGTTAATAAAAAAATTTTATAAATAAAAAGGAAACTTAAACAAAGATCTCACGCTTCGTGGTCCAGTGATGCGAGCATCAAATGGGTGTACATGTATTTTTGCTCAATAAATGCCTAGAGCAACCTAAGATTAACATCACCGCTTGGAGCTATAGAAATAAATGACATTTTTTTTTATTGTTTATTCATAAAGAAGTGTTAATCAAAACACTTAGTGTGGCCGAAAGCCATTCAAAACTCAAGTGCCCGTTTCAATATTTTATTGGCTTGAGCGGTAACGGTAGTGTGAGTATCAATACACAGACATTCCAGAGGGCTTCAAATAAGAATGCGCACAGTTCCGTTAGTTAAAGTTCGATTCGCTTCATTTATGTTATGAAAAATAAATACTGATAGAAAGAACTCAGTACTATTGCTGTTGGGGTTCTGAATACAAATTTCAGATGCAAAAATTAGCCACGAGTATTTCTGAGGAACTTGTTGTACCACTCGATTTTCAAGTGAAGCTATAGAAGTTTTAGGTGCTATTTACTACATATATATGAACATTAGGGTGCTTTATATATCTCGTAAATGACAAAAGCTATAAAAAAATGTACAGGACAAACTTGTAGGAAATTTTATTTGCTATAAAAAAGGTCCAATGTATTAACCGCTATCATTAATAGGTTTTGAGATATTCGACTCTTTAAGTAAGGCTGTAAGGAATTTTCATAGATTTTTTATTACATACCATCGTTTACGAGATATATACAAAAATCAGGTTTAGAGCCCCGTACTGCTCCGCCGGTGTGCGTTCCGACTTTGTTGCACTGGGCACTTTTGTATAGTGAACAATTCTGAAAAATATGCATCTAAAGTCAAAGCGATACCATAAATTACCTCTGAGCTGTAGGAAATTAAAGATAAAAAATCACGATTGTAGTGTATTTTCTACGGAAAAATTTGACATGCCTTGGTCCAATTCTTAACGTTAATATTAAGAGCTAAAATTTTCAGGGAATTTTTTTTAGGGTATCTCCAATGAAATTTCGTGACGGGATTGGAAGAAATTAATAGTTCAAAAAAAAAAATAATGGACATTTAATATTTTTCAAGCCAAAACAAGCTTAGTAGTAAAATTTATTTTTTCTTAACTAACCTTTGATGAGGTATCATTCCGATATAAGAATGCGCTAGCTTGCATTGTCGCGTCAAAAATTCTTAATACCATATGAAGGCCCAGAATACCCCCTTGCAGTCTCATATCCAATCATGAGTTATAAAAACCGCTTCTTGTTTTCGTTGTTTTCGTTATTTTCATTATTCACGTTGTAATGGGTCCCCGCTTCAAGCCGCTATCTCCGCTAGATCCCGGCCACTGTGGTTAGCTATGCATTGCAAAGAGGAGATTTGACACGAAACCTTATGGGAATTCGAGTTCAAAGGCAGGAGGAAGCACTAGTTAGGTTTAAATCCACTCAGCTTGTGCCGCTAATATAATGACGACGTAGTATTACACATACTTGATGTTTTAAAGGACGGAGGTACCTGTGACATTATCCCAAAAGCTATTTTTGCACGACATTACTATTACATACTTTGGTAATAGAATACTTCAACCGTCAGCCCATGTTTAACGTTTCCAAATCGTTGGTCAAAATCATGGTCCTACTTCATTGCTTGCTTTCTTAGTTTACCGTCTGTTATGTACCCTTATTTGTTTTTGACAACTAACCTACATCTTGCCAGACTGTTCACTATCCGTCAACTGTGACTCCGACTTAGCTTAGAAATTAGGAATTTTTATACAACAGCTTCATGGATAAACGTTCTGTCAACACAGCCCTTTTGGGGTTGTGAATGCTTATTTACTTCGTCACCGGAGATTCATACGATGTTTCAGGTCATTTAAGCCGAACCCTTGAACAGGTGCTGCTTATAGGGTTCACAGCATACCTAGGAACTTAAGCCTTCAGGAGTTCGTTAGGCTGTAGCAATTGGTGGTCTGAGCATAGCTCATAGATATTATTTTAGAAGAAATTTCGAAACTATGTACAGTGACAAATAAAAAACGTCGTTTTTGGTATAAATAAAATAAACAAAACATAACTTCTACACAGTGTACAAAAGCCATTCTTTAATATCAATTATATGCAGATTTGTATTTTAAAAAAGTATATGACGTAATACGTACCACGGTTCGTAGTCAATAACACTTTCTCCGCTTTACTCAGCTATCATTTTCTCCATGTGAATGCTTGATGAAAACGAAAATGTAGAAAATAGTAGGGGAGCCTGGAGTGCTAAATTTGCAGTTACTGGAGCGTCATGGAGACTTACTAAATTATAAAGACAACGTTTAAAAAAAGAAAGTCTAGGTCAAGTTTTCCATTTTTGTGGGGGGAAGAGCGGGTGATTATTTTCAAAAATGTGAAAAAAAAGAGTCACATAAAAATACTCAAGTGCTTCAGTCATTTAGGGTATATACGCGCATTGCATTTCTGATAGTCGATATATATTACTCTGACAATCAATTCAAGGGGGAGGGCCGTAATGAGAGGTAAAAACAAAAAGAAAGTTATTTGAGCGTGTCAGATTTTCAAAGTGAATGTTAGTGAACCTCTAAAAAGTATGCCATTTAAATTTCTGACAATTTCGACGTGACCAAAAGTCATGACTGATTTTAAAACTTTCAAAAAAAAAAGGTGACCTTGAGATACTCGAGCGCGTCAGATTTTTATGGAGAGAGATGAACTTGATGTCAGTCTTCCCAAAAGATAATCTCACAATTATATAGAGGGATCTCGTTAATCTGACGGTTTAAAAGTGGAAGAATTCTGTTTGGTGCTTGTTTTTTTTACAGGATGTAATAAAAACAGTGTATATATATATGTATATGTATAGAAAGTTGAATCATTTATTAATATGAAAATGGATATAAATATAAAAAAAAACATCTCAATTTTCGTCATTCGAGTCATCGTCGAAGTTGGTTTCTGATCGCTGTAAACGAAACAAAAATAGAAAACAAACAATCAAAAGTGTCAAGCGTCTACTAACAACAACCACGCTATGATGATCAGCTGAGATGGCATCATGGCGGCAGACGCTAGTATGAGGACGGTGCGAGAGAGTGAGAAAGAAAATTAGGAGTGGGGGATACACACTTTTACGATTTTATCTTTATCGCCCCATGGAAACTATCAGATTATAGGATTTGATGATGGAAAAAAAAAATCTATCGCGCTCGAGTATTTTAGGGTGGCGTATTTTTTTCACAACTTTGTCACCATGCTATTTCTCTAAGTTACACTCAAACTGTCAGAATATTGAAAAATACACTCGTCTCCATGTATTTAATTTACCGTCTCTTAATCTGACGCGCTCGAGTTTCCCGAAAGATCGATTTTTTTTCTAATCTGACGAACTCCCTCCAACGCACCGCTCCATATTAAGGGCTCATATAATATTATATTATATTTGGTAGGAGTACATAAAAAGGTGCAATGTTTCTTCCCATAAAATTTTCTGACACGTTTTAGTAACTTCGAAAATCACCGCTTGGGCTCGCTCCATATTAAGGGCTCATATAATATTATATTATATTTGGTAGGAGTACATAAAAAGGTGCAATGTTTCTTCCCATAAAATTTTCTGACACGTTTTAGTAACTTCGAAAATCACCGCTTGGGCTCGCTACTATGAAAAACTGA
This sequence comes from Bactrocera latifrons, assembly GCF_001853355.1. Lineage (NCBI taxonomy): Eukaryota > Metazoa > Arthropoda > Insecta > Diptera > Tephritidae > Bactrocera > Bactrocera latifrons. Next base: position 1,619,120 of record NW_017537156.1, read on the forward strand.
TATGGAGTCACTTTAAACGATATTATGCAAAATCCAGTTATTATATAAAACTCAAAATATGCAAATAAAGATTATTTTATTCGTCTAATATCTATTGGCAAAGTTTGTTTAATCACTATCATTGGCGTTATCTTAAGTTTTACGGATTTTAATGCATTCATTAAGCAAATTTAGCGAATAAATCGCAAGCGTCCAAAGCGAACATAAATATTTATTTAATTACTTTTTTATATTTTAGCTGCAGTTATGCTTTCTCGGTTTTAGCCTTGAAATTTTGGAAAAAATAGCAAAAATCAAATATTGCAATAAATAAGCTTCGCTAAGCAGTGAATAGCTTTGCATCAAATTTATATTTGGTTGCCATTTGGTGAATGTTTATGTAGAGTAGAAGCGTCTAGGACCTATACAGTTATAAATTTGGCGTAAATTTTGAAAATTTAGATAATAGATGAATATTAATTCAAAAAGAAAAACATATGTATGTACATATGGTCTGTTGAATCAAGAGTTAAAGCGACAGTAGCCACCTGGTATATAACAGGTTTTATATCGAAATCAGCAGTGAGTGAGGTTAATCTTTTCCTTTGAATTTTTAAAATTATAACAAAAATCTAAAATCATATTTCTACAAGCGATTCTTTCATTTTCTAAATTTTGCAAATTTTAATTATTTTACAGCTACAAAATTGTACGCATGTATACAGAGTTTGTCCGGAAAGTAATAGTATTGATTTTCTTTCGCCGCGACTGTACTTCGGAGCGTGCGCGCACCGACTGGATGCGGTGGAGCACGTTATTAGCTAAGGAACGAGCGGCTGTTCAGTTGTCTCCGAGCACCTTTGTGTCTTTTTCGACATCAAAAGCATCGTCCACCATGAATTTGTTCCTCCTGGACAAACCGTCAACGGAATGTTTTGCGTGGATGTCCTTAAGAGACTCAAAAGAAGGGTCACTCGAGTCTGATAATACATCCCAGGCGATTGGAAGTTGCACCACGACAGCGTTATGGCTCACACCGCATTTCTTGTGAACATCTACCTAACCAAGGTCGGCATACCAACACTTCCGCAGCCGGCCTATAGCCCAGATGTCGGCGCTGGACTTTTTTTGTTTCCTTCCCCGAAAAGGCCGCTGAAAGGCAAGTATTTTGAGATGACAGACGGGAAGCAGCATGCACCTCGGCTCACAAGGCTATTCCGGAGAATGCCTTTCGTGACGACTTCAATGCTTGAAAATCGCGCTGGCAGCTCTGTATCGACGCAGAAGGAGTCTATTTTGAAAGTTTTTAAAGAATTGTAACGATTGGTTCAATACATTTTTTTAAATCGACTCAGTCCTATTACTTTCCGGACAAGCTCTGTACAGTAGAGCAGGTAGATTCACAAGAAGCTAAGAAATAAGGAAAAATCGTATATGCGGGAAATGTTCTAAGGATCATTTTGATTTTTTCTTAAAAGAATATGGGTCTTATACCGGTTTCGATACAGCGATTTTCAAGGCGAAGTGTCTTAATTTTTTGGCATATCGAAATGAAAGTTAATATTATATATTCTATCTTTCTAAATCTTTGGCTCGAAACCGGTTTTAGATCTATAGTCTCTTAGGCAGAGTTGTTCATAATGATGAGTAGAACATTTCTGCACACGCGATTTTATAGAAAAAAAAACAACACGCTCTATCTTTTATTAAAGTCTTGTTAATATTATAAATTCAATTGATTCTTCTAATATTACTTTCAAAAAAATTTCCTTCTCAAAAAAGGTGTTCAAAATCATATATGCGTTAAATTTGTATGATAATTTACTTCCATTTCTGCGAATCATCCAGTTTTCAAACGCAAATACCCAGAATAAATTAGCATAGCAATTTCGTGATTTTTGAAAAAAAAATAAATAAAATTAAACCAGATTATAAAAAAAGTAAAAATAAAAATATAATAAAAAAAAACATAAAAATAAAATATTCTCTGGTAATCCCTAATTACTGAAATTCTCGTATATACATATGTATGCTTATAGTCTACTACTGATCGTTCTTCGCTCGGCAGCATTAAAGGTGTTTTAATTCTAATTTTATTGTTATTCCACGTTTTGTGGAAGCCAAAAGATACTATAATGTTTGAGAACTAAAAAAAAAAATGGGATCAAGCAGAAATGTTGACATAAATTAGCATACTTTGATATTTTACCGAATTAATTGCCTCTTTTTTGCTCCTTAATTCAATGTCTACCTATTCACATTATTTTTAAGGCATCGCTTGAGTTAATATGTTATTGAGCTGTGGTTCAACTTTTTATATGAGAAAATAATTATTTAATTAACCTTGAGCATTAGCCCTGACCATTCACCAATGACCCGTATAACTGAGTGAGTTTTGTGCTTGATTAGTGTGTTTGATTGGTTCGAAAACTAAAGGCTGTTAGAAAATCTAATTATTTAGGACATTATATATATTTATATGTTCTTCCAAAAGCTCTGACTCTCGCAAAAATAATGTCAATCATATTTGTTTTTTAATATAAGCAGTTTAGAAAGAATTGTGGCGGTTTAAAATTAGTTTGAAGCTTGGCCAAGCAACTGTTAGTAAGCAGGCGTCATAAAGTAGATGCAAGTTAGCGATAAATGCACATTTTATATATTTAATATCTTCATAATTATTAAATTGGATTGCTTAATTAGTCTGCGGTTGGCTTGGAGGTTTTCAAAGGAAACACAAAAAAAAAAAAAAACAAATACTACATAACCGCAATAATAATTGGTTGAATGCCGTTTTATAGGTAGATTTATACTTTGTGCCTTAATAAAAGGAAACTGTTGGGTTTGAAGATTTTTAATGGCAGTGTTTTATGTATGAAATCATTTAATCTTTTCGTTTGCAGCGGGATTGAGTTTCTATATAGATTTTCTATATATGTTCGATAAAGCAGCTACCAAGTTGACAGACCTTAAGGGCTTGTTATTTCTTATTAAATTTTATAACACCTCTAGAATATTGTCCTAAATTCAAGTGGCTTTTTTGGTCGCGTTTTTTTTCGAAACTGTGGTTTTGAAGTTGTTTGGCAGAATTTCTTGAGAACTTCTCAATCGATCTTCATGAAGTTTTGCACAGATCTTTTAGATTAAGATTTCTTAAGGCATGGACGACGGATTTTTTTTTTCGATTACAACTATTTGAAAACCAAATGTCGCAAAATTTCTTTTGTAAAATGTAACCTGCCGAGTATGTTTTCATAGATGAACAGATGCTATGAAGATCTCAATTTAGTCAGATTAATTATGCGCTTTATACAAAGCTATGAGTGATCACAATTAATTCCTCTCGCTTTAATTTTCTAATATAGATTTCGCAACAGGAAGCTAGCCGGGCGTTGCTCATATGTTTCGAAATTGAAAAATTGAGGTTTTAATTTCAACGACACACTAAAATGAAAATAATTGCCAATTGGCCATATTTTGAAATCCACAACGAAAACACGAAACTAAACACCGACATTTTTAACGGATTGGCTTTTAGTCATAAACAAAAATTGCGCGAAAAGCAGAAAAAGATAAATGCAATATATGCGAAAATAAAAATAAAACCAGCAAACGCAAGCAAAACGCTACTTGGAATTGAGGTGATACCAATTAACGTAAATTAACATTCGCTTTGCTCCAACCAAATACTGAAGTGTATGTGTGTGAATGGCGAGCTTGTTTAACAAAGCGAGTAAACTAGCAGGCCTGCTGCGTAAATGCGCAGTCGCGCAAACAAAACAGCAAAATAAAAAGAATCAATTAACTTAAGAAGCGATGGATTTACTCAAAGCAGCAGGTTGCAATTACCGATTCCAGTTGTTTACATACATATTTCACATAATATACCTACATACATATACATAGAGATGTTGACTGGTTATGAAGTCGTGTGTTTTGGATGAATTCATCCAACCACTACGTCGCATCCCGAGAAAATCGAAAAACGAATCAATTTTAGTGGATGATTTTAAGTAGGAAACGATCAGAAATGTACTTTGATTTAAAAATTCTAATAGGTATTCAGATTCTATTTTGAGACGTCAGGGCGTATACGCAACTCGTTTTTGTCCTTTTGGTATTCTCAGCTTTTAATCCAATGTTCAGCGGCAGCAGAAAAGAAGAAGAAAAACATATTTTTTCGAATGCATTACAGTACATTCTTAAGATATACCAAGAGGACGAAAAGGAGTTGGGTATACGCACATACACCTCAATATAGTACCTGGGGTTCCAACCTTGGACAATTTTTAAAACAAAGTACATACATAAAATATCTTTTAACGATCTATTATTACTCAATGAATTGAAAAATTAAAATGTTTATATGGTCGAAATTTTTACGTATTAACTTGAGCCTGGCTCACAAACGGATTAGTCTAGATTTATTGAATGCTGCAAGTGAAAACATAAGAAGTTGCTCACAGCACTGTAAGACATACTTCCTGAAAAGATTTTATTGCGATTTGTAAGGTTCAGAATGACGCTAGCTAGGTCATGTTGTCCGAATGGACGAAAATACTCCAGCTCTGAAAGTATTCGATGCTGTACCCGCCGGGGGAAGCAGAGGAAGAGGAAGACCTCCACTCCGTCGATCTGGCTACGCTTGGAATATCCAATTGGCGCCACGTAGCGAAAAGAAGAAACGACTGGCGCGCTGCTGTTAACTCGGTCTGGTTCAGAAAGACCTAAAATTTGTACTTCTTAAGGGATCTAGGGTGACAGTCTGAAAAAGACGATTTTGGGAATATTTATAGCTACATATATAGAAAATACACAGTGAAATTTTTAAGAAAACAATTAATTTTCCAGTTACAAGAAATCTTAGAGGTCGCTAAAAAGGTTGACCAGGTCGGTGATTATGCGTGGATGAAACATGAAAAACCATTACCTTGTATAACCGTGACCATGATGCCGCTCGATGATGACTCAAATAACCGTTGGGCTCCAGATTTCGGTCCATAAAAAAGATGAAACAAAACTCGCTGTAGGAGTTGACGGTCATCCCAAAAAGTGTTTCAAGGAATGGAAAAATTGTTGGCAAAAGTGTAGTACATCTGGTGGGAATTACTTTGAAGGCGACAAAATACCTATTTATGAATAAATACTAAATATTTTGAGTTTTATTAATAACTTCCGGCTTACTTTATTTTGTCATCCCAAATGAATTATCCATACATCCATACATTACTCTATCACACAGTGTAACATTGACACACAAAAAACAATTACCAAAAGATTTCTAGGCTGACATCAGTATACATTTTTCAAATTAATTTGCTATACATAATTGAAATTAATGATATCTTTGCATGTTAAAAAGCCATAAATTTAAAAAACCACAAATCTATTCATGACGTAACAAATAAAAGCCTAAGGATATACTCAAACAACGCCCTTTAACAACAAGAATTTATTGTTCAGTGTGTGTTCTACAATAAACAAGAACATTTTAAAAGTGTTATGAGTATCAATGTACGATATGCCACATGGCGACTAAATAACCTTAGGCCTGTATCATAAATCTTCTGAAATGCTGCAGAAACCATGACATTTACATTTCATCATTGATCAATAATTAATTATTGAGTGATCAGTTGCAGCAGGAGACGAAAAGTCTTTGTGAATAAAAACCAAAAGCAGTGATAGCTATAAAAATGACCACGGAAACAAAGCACAAAGAAGCATATAGCAGCAATTAATAAAGTCAGAAATTAAACAAAGCGAAAAGTATAAAGCAAACCAGTAAATTTAATTTATTGCTAAAAATTCACTTGTATATATTATTCAGCGCGACGCGTTCGACAGGTTGTATTAATAACCAAAAAAAAAAAAAAAAAAAAAAAATAATAATAATAATAATATATAAAGTTAGGAATAGCGAAAAGTTTATTTTTATGTGTTACTCATTTCGAAAAATTGCCGTTAGCTATTGGCATAAATAATTCTAAAAAATGCCATGCTTTTGCGTTAGACTATAGACTACAGGGTGTTAAGATACAGCGTTACATTGTTAAGGTTAGTTTTTAGCTGGAAAACTTCACTCTTGATTATTTAGCTTACAAAAATATAAGCAAAATATTTTTCTTTACTTAGAGAATAGTTTTACCTCAATAATGGATAAAATTGTAATGAAAAATGAGTTTAATCTTTTCAAAAATTAGTAAATTTTATTTTTCGTTGAAGAACCATAAAAATTTCAACAGAATGTTTTTAAAAATTTATTTAACCATTATACGTGCCTTCTAAGTAGTATTACCCGTATATAACTACTGAGTGAAACAAATTGTTTTTTTTTTTTAATTCTACAAAATATCGTTTCTTGCAAATAAAATTCAGTTTCGAAAGAATAAAAGTCGAGCGTTACTCATTCCTAGAACTTGACCATGAAAAGCATGTGTGCTTACCACAAAATACAGAATTATAATGAATACATAATTCATCGAAGTTGAAATATCCAGTACGAGTATAATCGAGTAATGAAATCAAAATACTGGAAAATGTGAGAAAGGCTGCACTATAAATTTGTCAAACTAGTAGCTAGAAAAATATTCAAACTCACAGATTAACAATTAATAAAGCATGGCAAGTTACATTAATATTATATATACATACTTATGTAAGTGTTTACATTTTTAAGTCAGAATTCTTTATGAAGGTTGATTATCTAATAGAATCAATGAAATCACATTAAATGAATAATGAGAAATCGATTGTAACAGGTTCTAATATACAAAAGACATATAACATGCTTATTTATGCACATATTTGTAAATATTTACATAATTGGATATAAAAATAGTTATAACATTACGATAAATGACGTTTTCATATTAAAAGTGACTTGTTTGAAATGCCATAACCTTTCAGCATGTCATGCAATGAGAGTGCTAAATGACCTTTTTACTTTTGATGGGTGCGTCGACCCTTAAAACTTGATCTACGAATGTCTACATAAAATTTTCAAAATCAGTATTTTCGTTCTGTTCCATAAAATGCTAAACAGTTTATTATTATTTGCGAATACAAAAAAAGCTAACTGTATGCGGAAAGCAAATATTTCCTATATTATAGAACTTAAAATGCACCAATTCCATTCAGATATTCATTTGAACAAAAGGTAAGCACTGAGGGCAAAATATAGTAAGACTTTTTAATTTAATTTTCGCACGAAAACCCTTTCGTCGAAATAGTTTTTCTCTGGGTTGGTATGAAAGTCACTGACATCTATGCCAAATGTCACATCAAAATAATCATTACTGTTTAGTCCTTCTGAAGTACATAAAGTGCATTCGACGATTTTTCCAATAAGTGAAATTATTCCACAAAGAAGTTTCATAAAATTTCGTGTGCGGAATCAAATTTCTGTTGCCGAAACGTTCAGAACGTTGAAAAAGGTCTTCGGCGATAGTTGTTTATTGCGAGCAAGTACATATTTTTGAGGCTCGAAATCGGCGTCTACATCAACCATTAATCAACACATCAAGAAATAAAGGAATTGGTGCTTGAGAGTCGAGAATTAACAGTTAGAGATCTTTCTGGCATCGTTTGAATATTAAGAGAATCAGTGAAAACCATTTTGAAAGATCATTTTAGCCTAAGAAAAGTGAAAGCACGATTGGTTTCAAAATATCTCAATTTTTTCGAAAAAACAGAGTCTGTGAAACAATGCTTCCCGACAAACAGCATGCCATGAAATGTATTATTTACGGCGATGGGTCTTGGATCTATGCTTATGGAATAAAATAAAAATATAAAAAATACGATCGGATAACCTTTTCGAGAGATATATTTAGGTTCATCCTTAATTTAAAAGTAGCAGTAATTGGTCTTTTCATAAAACAAAAAAATCGCAATAAAAAGTGCCTAGATAAGTACACGAGCACTAACAATATGGCACCTTCATCATTATGGGGCAAAGTTAGACTCGTTGCAAATTGATTTATAACTTTTTATGTCTATACTATACTCACACATGCATACATACACATTGGCGGCGTTTTATGCCACAAGCCAGAGATTAATTTGTTGCTAACTGAAATCTGATTTACAAATCATAAATTTTATAATTTTCCAACCAACCACGTTTGCATAAGCCGCGCATAAACACAAACACAAACGTACATGAATGCACCGATGTAAGTATGGTGTACTGTTACACACGATTTGCAAACCAAGTCAAACTTACAGTGATGGAGTGCGGAAAATCAATGCATATGATAGGCGGACGGACGGACGGACAGACAGACAGATTGTGTAGATCGGTGGCAAGGTGTTGACGTAATGATCCGACAGCCCGGCCACCATTTGCGCCAGCTTGTGGCAGGTTGCTGCACATTTTCCCTCACTGCGTTCACATGTAACGGTACATGCCATATCGAGCCGTTTTTATTTTATGCGATTTTCACTGTTCGATTTTTGATACACATATTACATGCAGAGCAGAAATGCTCAATTGATTTTACATACTTTCTTGCTTTGATATTTTCATAAATGGCTTCACACGAACATACTCACATACATCTTTTTATGTGTCGTTGTGGCTTACGAAATTTTAATGCAATTTTTATAGCTTCTTTTATTACATATGTTTTACGACGTGGGCGTGAAAATTTCACTTAAACTACAATTATATCAACATTTTTATTTTTGCTTTTGATTTTGTAAAATTTTTGCAAAGAAACTCGGTAAATGTGTCACCGAAATGTGTGTCATAATAAAGTGAAATCAATTTATTTTTTATTATTTTTTGGAGTCAAATTTGTGGGTAAATAAAGTATGACTCAACATTAATTCGAAAATGTTACGATTTTGTGTTATGCATACATATTATATTAAGAAAATATTGATTTCCCAAACTCAAATCAAAGTTTCAGGTAGTACAGTTAACGTTCTAGCTAAGCAATGGTATCTGCAAATACATAAATTTATATCTTTGCTTGCATCGTTGAATATTTTTTTAAAATTTTCCAATTCTAAAATAAACTCTGGGTATTTACTTGTTTGTTGATGAGTTTACTGGTATTTGAAATCCCATTTTTGATAATTTTAGATTTAATCTGAACACAGATATATATCCAGACTCTTGAGGTACGGAGCTAGCTTGGGATACTGTCGGGATCAGAAATTGTCGGATATAGTTGAACGACCTCCAGATATGAAGGTTGGCTAGCTGCGAATAACTAATGATCAGTCCTCGGACAAAGCAGCATAGATGGAGGGTGTAGCTTAAAAGGTTATATCTGCCTGACGATGTCTCAGTGATGGGGCGAACCGACACTGTCCATAACTTAATGTCGAACCAAGAAAACTCGCGGGAGTGCCGGACTCAGATTGAGCGGCTTACTGGGTAGCGTCTCTCTCCAGTTCAGGAGCGGCTGAGCCAACCAATAAAGGGCAAAATACTTACATAACGGATACCAGATTCTAAGCCCAGTAAGACTGTGGTGAAACCCTACTGAAAACGTTTCTCGGAATTGATACATTGGAGCTGACAGACATGGCATTCGACAACTTTAGTAAGCGAAGTGAAATCTTGTTGAAAAGCCTTTCCAGTTAATGTGAAGAATATCTCCCGCCCATTAAAACCCTGTCAACGACTCAATGTACGTTCGATGCTTGCCGCTATTGAGTTGGCTTGAAGACTAACTGGAAAATTCATAGCCGAAATAGATTTTGCCTTAAATAAACAAAGATTCCATCACCATTCAAGATAGTAATCTAGAATGTTCAATATAGATAGCCTATAGTATTCCGTATAAAGTAATCTGAGAAAATTCGACATAGATTTCCTCAGATAAACCAATACAATTTTTGCGGTAATAATATGCCAATAAGACAGTCTTTAAATAGTCAGAGACTTTATTCAGAATACTTCGCTTCATCACTTCTATGCTCAGGTTTTGGTCCCTGATAAACATTTGTTCTCATAAACTAAAGAACCTCAAAAAGTTTCCTTACGGATGAGTTTACAACATTTAGATGAAACATTTTCGGCTGTTTGAAGAAAAATATAGAGGTTGGTTTTTATAGAGTTTAAAGTGATTATAAAACAATTGCTCAAATACTGAGTGTGATTAATGGACTTGATATCGAATTTTTCATTAAGGATGCTTTTACATAGTTCTGAAATAAAGGATCATATTACGAAATTACTTTATTCGGGAAGAGTCATATCTAGAAGGCTTATAGTGAGAATTTTGTAAAGCTTTTTGATTAGAAGTTATATAAAAAATCAGCAACTTATATACATATAGATGGATATATTTGCATACAAAGTCTCTACGAAATGATAAAATTTGACATAAATGATTTTATCTTTATTTTTTAAACATGCAGAAAGCAAAGAAAATATGTAAGAGACTTTTTCAAATTAAAAAAATATTCAAAGATTTCGAAAAATACTATATTTATCAACGAAACACACAAAATCGGTTGATTTCATGGTGAATAGTTTATCGACGAAATCAAATAAGAAATATGAAAAATGCGCACAGCCAGATGGAAAGGTGTGCCTGTCTGGCCAAAAGCGCTAACTGGTAAATATAAAGTCGAAAATACCGGTCAGTTAGTCAGTTGTCCACGCTTAGTTGTGCCACATGCCGCTGCCATTAGCACCTGGCTGCTGAAATAAGCTGCGTGTATTAAATTCATTAGAGCGAAAGAGCGCTTGACGCAGACACACGAAGAAACTTTCAGGTGCGTAAATCACTGTGTGACAAGTTGGGAAGTGCACAATAAAATCGAGACCAACATAATTTGGATGTGGTGGATTTAACGCTTTCCACATTCCGAAAAAGCAAAACAAAAACCAAAAAACCATAGCCATAACAAAAAAAAAAAAAAAAAACACATGTGGCTTAATAACGCTTTTATTAAAAAGTTTGAGCGTGAAATTAAGTAAGAAAACACTTAATTTGTGTTTTATTTTTTAATAGGATCAGTAGTATTTTAAGAGTTTGGCCTATTTTCGATTGTCACATACCTACTTTTATCAGCTATTTCGCTTTATAACGGATGATCCAAGTAGAGGAACTCTCCCAATAGCTTTTCTTTGACAGATGACGAGTAAGTCGAGCTCTTATGTTAATTTTGTTCAGTACTGTTTGACGATTCATAATGGAGAGTTTAGAAATCGTTAACAAATCGTTCAATTTTATTACGAAAATTCACGTACTATAAAGAATGTGTTTCGCTTAATTTTTCAACACAGTCGGCTTACTGACTGGACTATTCGTAACACAATCACCCCTTTTGAGACTCAGTAATCATTATTGGGTAATAGACGACCGAATAGACCACGTCCAGCACGCAGTGAAAAATATAGCAGCCTTAGCTAAGAGTGTACACGAAGACCGTGAATAGTCGATTTTGAGCCTTTCTGACTAGATGGGTATCTAAAAAAGCAAAAAAAGCCGAATTGCCAAATAGTCGGTGGAATCATCGGTCCATATTTCTTCAAAAGTGATGCCGGTGAGCACGTAATGTAACGCTAGGGATTTCGCCAACATTTGTTTTTAACAAGACGGCGCCACTTCCCACACATCTCATCAATCAGTGGATTTAGTAAAAGAAAACTTCGGTGAGCAGATAATTTCCGGTCGATTGGCCAGCAAGATCGTGTGATATCACACCGTTACACTTTTCCCTGTGGGATATGTACAATCTAAAGTCGCACGTGTAATTCGCCAGTTACCGGACAACGGATGAACCATCCGCGGCCAATATTTGAAAGAAATAATTTGCAAAGAATAAATGCCAAAGATTGTAGGGTACCTCAAAATGTATCACCCTTTATATATATATCGTGTCGATATAATAGTAAAATCTCATTTTGAAGTCTTTGTAGTTTTTTTAGAAAACTAATTTTTTTTCGTAGCAAATATCGAAACTCTATTACTCATGTAGAGGACTGTAAATGTGCATGATTAGTGCTAGAGCTTTGGGGCCTATAGACCTTGTTCAAAAACCCATTATACGTTTCGAGACCGCTTGCAAGCTTGCAAGTACCACAATCTGTCGGATAACATCAAGGTGCACATAAAAAAAAAAGCAAAAGAGGAGAGAATGTGCGGACAGGTATCTGCTGAAGTTAAGTGTCATAAAACTATGTATACACATAAGTAAATGAATAAAGTTACAAAGAAATTATTTCTGGCAATTACAATGACTCACATATTCGGGATTTTATGATCAAAATACCAGCAATATTGTACTTTGATTGAGCGACCGCCAAACGAACCAATGACTGTGAGAAATAAAAACAGATAAAAGCTCACAGACATACGCAAGCACCTAAGCAACGCGTGCACCCACACACACATGCGCACAAATTTCTACTTTCACCTGCGGCGCTGAAGAAAAATAAAACGTGACTTATTATGCAGCTAAACGAACGAAATAGTAGATAAATAAAAAGTTTGAGAAAAACACCTAAGCAGAAATGCACACAGATACATACATACACGCACACAGACACAATAGTGCCTGCCTAATTGTTAGTTGGCTTTTTGTTGTTGTTATATGATTCGCATGCTTATCGAATGACTGTTGCAGTTGTTGTTGGTGTAGCCAATGACCAGATAACTGCAGTTTATTTAATTTAATTAATCATTAGAAAAAAAACAGCAACAAAAACTTAAACGAAAATAATTAAATGAAATGTGAACGCTGGCAAATTTGACTGATGGCAGCGTGCGCAGATTTTATTGAGATATTGTTATACCACACATTAACGCAAAGGCGGCGGAGGAATAGGAGGGCAAATAGCGCTAACCGATAGTGCTGTTTGTGTGTGTTGCATGTTGCATGTTGCAAGTGCAATCACACTTGCAGTCTCAATTAAGCTTAGTCATTACAATGGTTATTTGTTAATTCATGTCTGTATATCATATATATATAAAAAAAACCTAAACAGCCGAGCTATAATACCCTTCAAAACAAAAAAGTTTTCCATATAAGAACTTGAGTTTGATCGGTCAGTTTGTATAGCAGCAATATGCTATAGTGGTTCGATCAGAACAATTCCTTCGAAAATTATGCTGTTATCTTGGATAGAGATCTGAACCAAATTTCGTGAAGATATCTCGTTAAATAAAGACGTTTTCCATACAAAAACTTGATTTTAATGAATCAATTTGTATGGCAACTATATGCTATAGTGGGTCGATCTCAAGAATTTTTTCGTAAATTATCCCATTATCATGGGTCTCCAATCCAGTAAAATTTCTTGAAGATATCTCGTTAATCAAAGGTGTTTTCCACATGTGTGTTTGTATGAGGGCTACGCTAAAGTGGTTCGATCTAACGAATTTCTTTGAAAATTATCTCATTACTTTTCATCTCCAATCGTGTAAAATTGCATGAAGATATCTCGGTATATAAAGCAGTTTTCCATACATGAACTAGAGTTTGATAGGTCAGTTTGTATGACAGCTATATGCTATAATGTTCCGATATCGATCATTCTGACCGTATGCAAAATTTCATAACAATAAGCCTCAAAATAAAGAACTAGTTCTCCTACTATATATGCAGGCAGATATACGGTCAGGGGGACATGGTTACCTAGCTATAGCTTATCACACTGAACATTTATGTATGTATATATTTTATAGGGATCAGCGACGTTTCCTCTAGGTATTATAAACTTATAAAGGAAGAAAAGACAAACTTAACATAACTTGTTCAGGATATAAGATTTAGTTTCGATGCGCATGTGCAGCCTAATGAATTGCGCCGAGAGACGAACTGCAGCTGCTGAGCTATTGCATTATGCACACTCAGAGCTAGTCAAAGCGCTGACAAGCACGTCAGGCTGTCAACAACAAACATGAGACACAACACCTACATGCAAACAGACGATGTTGTTGCTGTGAGGCTGGGAAACTGATGCGCAAATAAGCTTATGTCAATACAGGTGTGCCTGTGTGTGCTCGCAGCCTTCTTGCCGCCTTCTTTTAGTTTGAAAATAATTTAGGTGAACAAAAAAGAAAAAAATATTGAAATTCCCCAGTACATACACATGCAGTAAGCGCACTGGTGTGGGTTTAATGACACGCTGTCTAAGCTGTTGACTGATTTTCAAAGAGGTGTGTTGTCCTCGTTATCGTGCAACAATGCAACCGCAGTCTGTCTGCGTGTGCTTTATGCCAATATTTATGCTTTGTTTTTATTTATTTGCATACCAGCTGGCATTTTGACATGCAAATGTTAGCGGAGCGCTATACACATACACATAACCGCTCCGCTTCTATGCTTAAGCTATTTACGCGAAACAGTTTCTTATTTATGTGGCTATTAAATTTGGAATGCGTTTGCTGCTAATATTGTAAGCTATTTGCACACAAACTTTTGAAAAATTGTCCACAAAGTAAATGTGGTGTTTTATGTTCCACTCTAGGAATGTTTTTGTTAGATAAAAACAATATATTTGTGCCTCATTCGGCATTAGTCAACCTAGTTACCTGAAAGAACTTAGAATAAGTGGATGTAGAAATCTGAAATAAATGATACGAAAAGATCTTTTGATAGGTCAGTTTGTGTGGCAGCTATATGTTATAGTGGTAGGCGAAAGTTCTCGTAGCTTAATCCTCCTGTCTATCTATCATCATAGCTTGGAAACTGAACTAATTTCAAAAGCAGGTCTTGAGCTCAGGCGAGCAAACGGCGTTAGTTAAGGCAGAGATACATATACACTCTCCTCTTCCTGGTAACATGCGTTGCATATAACACTGGGGGAGGGGGTGTTTATCAACGTCAGTCATTGCTAATGAGGCACCTGGCGCTAGGGGTAGTGGTAGAGGTTCCCCGAAAAACAAAACTCAACATGTAGGACGAAAAGGAAGAAAGTAAAGCCCAAACGTTGGTGGGAGAAGTGACTGACAATAGCCATATCTATGTTGTGAAAAGAGCAGTTCACAGTAGTTACAGTGCTACCGCCAAGTTGAATTTCTTCCATTCCGAAGTCGGAGGTTCTACTAATTCGCAAGCTAAAACACTAGGATGCACTACGCCTTGATAGGAGACAAATGCTGATGTGCCGACAGAAGGATGGCAGCCATAACTAGGAGGAAGGATAGGTGGAAAGCGATCTCGGAGATATCCTAGAAGTCAGATTAAATTTCCACGAAGCTGGTAAGGGAAAGCCGGAGCCTTAAGCCGTTTCCGTGAAAAATTCCGAACAAAACAGAGAAGGTGCTTCAAATAAAATTGCATAAAAGCAAAATGGCCTCTGCCAAACTCCTGCATAATTTAGAGGGGACCAGCTACGATGGGTAGCCTCGGGAAATATGGTATCTGGAATAAAGTCGCCGACATACTATACGTACTTCTCGAATGCAACAAATAAGTTCAGAACAGCTATTCTGGTAAAGAAAAATATACAGTCATATATTGATCTAAATTGATCTAGGTGAGTCTTCTCTAACTTTAGGCGCTTCCTAATCCCTTGTCCTCTTACATGTATTTCAGTGTTTTTATAAACTCGTTTTTGAATTTCCTTAGACACAATTTTTTAAAGGGTTTAAATTTGTATATGTATGTCTCCATAATAATTTAATTGTGAATGCTTTCTGCAATCGCTAAATTTTTGCATTGGTTCAATTTTAAAAGTTAAAAGCATAAAAACATTATTTTTCAGCAAAAAGTCCAATATTTCCCATACACAAATTATAACCTTTTATGAACAATTATCTAAACACTAATCAATAAAGCAAAATTTTTACAAACCCTCGGAAATACGAGAGGAAACCCTCGTATACCTGCGATTGAATCATTATAAATTCAAATACTACAAATCCCTAATCAATTTGACTTCTTTTTAACATTCGAGTAGTCAAGTGTGACGATATTTTTTCTTTGACAAGCTTTTGACACTTCTCATTTACAATTCCTACAACATTTACCACGCTTTCGAGCCTAAACCGCAAGCTTTGTTTTATTATTCATACAGTCATTTAAAAATGTATTTAATTTTTACGCCCATCACTTCCGTCGATCTGCTCTAATTTTTCCAATTTTTTTTTTTTCAAAAACACTTCAAAACGCCAAACAATGCATCAAAAACCAACGAACATATTCCCATACACACAATATATATAATATATGTATGTGCATGTGCAGACTTGTAAATTTATGTACATAAATTTAACTGACGGCGAGTTTTGGTCTATGACAATTGTCTGCATTATTTTCCACAAGGTTGTCAATCCTTTGTTTTGGAGGCAGTTTTATTTAGCAAATTGTTGTTCATGTTTTCATTTTTCTTGACAGTCAGCTGTTGGCTCTGTCAGTTAGCTATTGTTTGCATGTGTTGCCTTTTCAAATTGAGTTGTTGCAATATTTTATGTAAATTATTTGTATCTTTTTTAGCTGACTCTCTGCACTGTGAGTKAATATATTGGGTGCACTATGCACGTGAGAAAGTACTCGCATGGTGTTTGACAGCTGCTGCAATCAGACAAATGTCATGCTGAAGAAAATATGTGAGAATCTGCGGCTTTCGTAGAATACATGAAACTATCGATTGGGAGTGTGTGTTTGTAAGCTCGCATACACATATGTATATGTGTGGGTGAAGCTTGAAAGAGTGCGAGGAAATGCATGAAAAATGGTAAGACTTTGTTCATAATTTTAAATTCTTAATTTATTCTTCAAAATCTATATTATTCCTCTCAAAGTAGCCCCACTTGTGCCAAAATTTGTTTCAATCTTCGAATCAGTTGTTAAAGTCAATTTCCGGCATAGCCTTCAATGCGCGTAGCGATATGTGAGTTTGCCGAATAGCCAGAAGTCACTCGGAGCTAAATCAAGCGAAAGCGATGGTTGCGGCACGATACTGGTTTAAAAAATGTCTAAAAACTCACGCAGAACCAATGCAGTATGTGACTTATCGTTAAATATTATATTAAATCTTAAATTCTTAATTAACCCGAATAGTCCGGGTTCATCCAAAACGTAGTAACCTTTGAGGGAACATAGCAACCCATGAGTTTCGAATTTTCGTTGCTTTGCCTATTTTGAATAAAACGGGCTTCTGGTATCATATTGGTATAGCCGAAAACCATTTGTAAACTGCGTTGTAACGAAAAGCGTCTGTTTCGGAGTTGATAAAAATAATTTGTGAAAAAGACGTAAGTTGCAAAATATGTTTTTTTTTCTTTTAACATTTTTTTCAAACCTGCTTGTGTTATTTGTAATGATAAATAGTGCTATTAGATATATATTATAAATATTGTGTAATACTTATATTTCTTCTTTACTTTTTTGAAATTGTAAAACTGACGTAAGCGTTAGACTTTACTGAAAGTCTGGAAAATGATAGTGATGAAGACGTAGTAAAAATATTTATTGAATCCCCAGGCAATGATGCCGTTCAATGAGGTATTAGTCCAGCATATTGTTGATAAATCCAATGGGTATGCCGTTTCCCGAGGAATAAATTAGTGTAAAATTGAATGCGACGTGACCGCTTTACAGAAATATGCAGTAGTTTTCACTTTTCAGACACTGCCGCAAAAAACAGAAATGGATACAAAATGTGGTAACTTGAACCAATAATAAATCGCCTCCAACTTTAAATCTATCACATGATGAAAGCATAATATCATATTTTGAAAAACACGGTTGTAAGTAATTCATAAAATGTAACCCCATACGATTTGGGTATAGGGTTCGGTCCTTGTGCACATTTGATGGATATTTGATCAATTTCGAAAGCCCTGAACCCACGATCACATAAACAATATGAAGAATATTTCGAAAAATGTGCACCTCCTCTCATAAATATGATTGATAATTTTTCCGAAGAAATTCAAAATTTACCATTCTCATTAGTTGGATAGCGTGTATCAACCACTAAGATATTTAGAAACTGGTAGTTATGCAGCTACAGGAACGATACGGGAAAATCGTGTTCCGAAAACTTGTATACTAATGAAAAAATAAACTATTAAAAGGAAAGAGAAGAGGGATTTTTGTTCTTCGATTTCTGTCAATTATATGGCAAAATGGTTAGACAATTCCGTGGTGAACATTGCATCTAATACTTTTGGTGCTAATCCATTACCGAAAGCTCTCGGTATACAAAGGAGGAAAGAAAAATAAATTTCATTCAATGACAATTTGTTGTAACAGAATACAACTTTACAGGGGAAAGAAACGGTGGAGTAGCATTTTCATTTGGCTTTTGAATGTTTGTATTAAAAATGCTTGGCAACTACATCGCAATGAAATGGAAAATACTTATAAAGCAACTGAAGTCTAGACACCAAACAGCCCTACATTAGTGTAAGCGTTGTAGAGAAAAACCAAAACGTACAGGAAGCGCCCCAATGCCTAAGAGACGCTAAGACAAAGTATCCGTAGACAGTACTCTTCGTTTCGATGGTCAAGACACTTAGTGGTACCTTGCGTTGAATTGCGTCGTCGCGCTGGTAATTTATGTAAAACAAGTGGTCGTACTGCTTGCTGCAAATGCGATGTTGGCTTCTGTGTTAAGTGTTTTGGAGACTTCCACAAGAAACAATAACGAAGAATTATAAAGTTTTTCACATGAATATATAAATATAGTAGAAATCAATTAAAAGTCTTGGATAATATTGTAGTTTGTATTGCTAAAAACAGGTGTGACGCCTGGTGCACGCATATGGTAACAGCACTTCCTGACCGATCTAGGAGCAGGATACAAATTTTAGGTATAGTCGATATTCTCTATTCCCCGTCTATTCGGGTTAAGAAAATATTCTACTACTAAAATAGACCAAAATTGCAGAACCAACAGTTGCAAAGAGAAGGAGTCAGGCTATCGGATAATTAAATCAGGTAAGAGAACACATTGCAACCCAGAAGCTTTACTAAGCCGCTTTGGCTTAGTAAAAGGATTTTGTAATAACAGGAGAGTGCACAATGGACAACGAGTCGCAGTGTAAACCTCAAAATTTAATTTATCATATATCTTGTATTTAATAAAAGAATTGTTTTTGGAAGAAAAAAAATAATAGTAATAAAAAATATTCCTTTTTAAATTTCATTGCATGATAAACATTTTGTTTTTCAATATTACAAATATATAAGAAAATCTATTTTTTTTAATTCATTTACTCCACCTAAAAGTAGTAGTTTTAGTAGAAAGAATTGGATCACTAAACAGTAGTTATCACAGAAAACATTTATAATTTTTCTAGAATATTAATAAGAAACAAGAAATAGCGATGACAGACCACTCAAATTCTTTGCAAATTTCGCTTTCTCAAGCAAAAAATGAAGGCTTAATTTTTTATACATAACTTTAAATTAAAATATATTTTGTTCTAAATATATTTTGTTTTTTTTAATCAATGCTCTCATAGCTCAAATCTAACACACAAAATAAATCAGATTTGTCTCACTCACCTTCACATTCGGCTGCTGCAACTGCAAGAATGTGGCTATTCCATTGCGCACACGATTCTTGACGCCGCGCACTGTGCCCTTTGACGAACGTATAGTCGAAGTGGCCGAACCGCAACGTATGTCCTTGTAACCGGCGAAAGCATCGTCGTGCAAGCTCTTCGTTTCGTATTCGGAGAGACTTTCAAGATCACCACCGCCTAAACTGGCAGAACCAACGCTACCACCATTAATACCACCAAGACCGCCAGTGATGTCGAAACTGCGGAAATTTTCATGTTCCCGCACATGGAAATTGTAATATTTATCTGCTTCGTATTTGCGCGGCATCGAGTTCATTTTCGTATCAACGAACGTACCATTATCCGCGTTTAAAACGAACGTTTTATTCGGCAGCGACGCGCGTTTATTGCTGTGACTATTATTGAGGATCATATTATTACAGTTATGTTCCTTTAAGAATTGCTTATGGTCCACATTAATATAAACCTGCTCGTTTTCGTCAATTGGCGTAACAATTGTGGGCACATCACCCTCACCATCCGCATCACTGCCACCATCAGCGCTAGCAGCACTGCCACCATCACCATATTTCGCCTCAAAATCATTGGTGGGAAACTTGCGATCGCGTATATCGCGCAACAAAGAGTCCGGCAGAAAAGAGCCCAACATTTTGACGCAAGCCAAGGAAGCGGCGTTACCCGTCGATTTGTGCGCTGTTGGCGAAACCGACGACTGTCGTATGAATTCGGTGGAGTGCAGTGAATCACAACTCAGCGAGGACGATTCGCTCTCCTCGCTATCGGTGAAACTGCCAGCGCGTGCGTGGTCGCCATTCGTATGTGACTTCGCAGTGCCATTTGTCAAGTCCAACGCTGACTTCTTGGTGCTGCCATTTAGACGTATTTTGGTCGCTTTCATGTGCAATTCCATTTTGGGTGCGCTACCGCTAACACCATTCTGTGTGACAGCATTGAGTTTCTCGAGTGTGCCGAGAAACTTGTTCTGTATGGTTGGTGCGCCGGGTGTTACATTACCATTACTCTCCAGATCGCTACCTGTACCGCTGTCTAGTGTGTCGCAAGGTGAGAATTGACCACTGGATATAACATAGTACATATACGAAGGATGTGTGACATTTAAATCGGTAATGCTTGTATTCGACGTAGCGTTCGTGTTGTTCGCGTGACCGTTACCATTAGTATTGGCATTACCGTTACCGTTGCTATTGCCGTTACCGTTTGCGATTGTGATCGCGCCTAACAAGTTTGTTGCGGCATTACCGCCGGACGACACGGTTACCGCGCCCGTATTGAGAATCATTGATGTCGTCGTCGCCGTAGTCAATGTGGCCGCCGTAGGCGTTGTAGCTGTAGGCTTTTGCACCATTTTCTGTACGTGGTCGCTCTTTTTGTGTTCGTTCACGTATAATTCGTTCGCACTTTCAGCCGTCGGTGTTACCTGCGTTGAGTCAATTATTTGCACTTGAGTACTTTGTTGTGCTAATTCTTTAAAATGCTCTTTTGTTGGGGCGTACTGTTGCTCAGGCGTATCTTGCACTTGTGCCTCGTTAAGGGTCACTACCGACACTTGTTTGTCATTCTTTTCATGCACTTCGTTCGGTTTTATTTGTATCTTCAACACATGTAATTTCGGTTCTAATATTTGTTTATTCAAATTCGATTCTTTAAGATTTGTTGTTATTGGTTCAACACTGCGTCTGCGTGTGGCTGCGTCTGTTTCGGTCAGTGCACTTCCACAATCTGCTCTCGTTGCCGTTAGTAGACTATTCACGCCGATCGCATTCGAATTCGCGTTCACGTCTGCACTTTCCAGCTGCTCTTGGTCATCTGTATTGCAGAGACTATGACCAGCCGCATGGCGATCGCGTTCGCTAACGTTCATCGCATTCGTACAGATATAATGTTCAAACGCGTTTTGACCATTTCCAATAGCACTAGTCACACAACTTTCGTCGCGATATATATTAGACGTCGCTGTCGGCGCAACAAGTGAACCAACTTGATCAGCATGCTGTTGATCGGCATGAACGTCGTTAGCGCCGCGCTCATTATTATCGGCATGCCGATCATGTGCATCACCATCATCATCATCATGATTATCATGTGATTTTTTGTTCTCTTTTTGTTCATCGCCATTGCACTTAATGATCATCGAGCCGCGCTGTTCATTAACATTCGCTTGTGCTGTCGGTTTCGTAATTGCAGTGTTGTTGTTGTTGCTCAGCTGCTCATTTTGACCATTTGTGTGCGTCATAACAACACCTGCGGCCGCCACATTTCTATTTACTTGCGATTTTCCAACATCACTTCCAACACCGTTAGCTAAACGGCCGTCGTCGTTTCCATTCGCTTCGTGCACGTCTTCGTTGCTCACAACGCCGCCATCGCTGCGCTCGGTTTGACCATTATTGGCTTTTCCTCTTTCACTCACCACTTTCAACAGCAAGTGTGGAAAAGTTGGCACCGCCGTGGATGTTGTTATTTTCTGCTTGATTGTGGCGTAACTAGTTTTCTGGTCACTCTCGTACTCACCACTCTGTATGCGATACGAGTGACGTCGCTCACGATCATCACCGTTCAACGTTTGCTCATTATTGGCTTTGACAAAAACATCATCATTATTGTGGTTATCATTATTATTGGTGCAATTATTATCTATACCGTTAACACCAATACGCGCTGTTGTTGTTGTTGCCAGTAATTTACTTGGCTGCGGCTGCAGCTTAGTGAGCACTGTTCTAGTTACCGCCGTTGATGGTGTTGGTGCCATTTGTGTTTTCGTTGTTGTTGCATTTTGAAAGATGGTGATCTTGGCCGTTTCGGTCATTTGTGTTGTTGGTCTCAATGTTTCTTTCTGACAATTGTTGACTGCGTGTGGTTGTTGCTTTTGTATAGTTGTTGGTGCTGTTGCTGTATTCTGGTCAATTAGTATAGAGATGCCACGCGTTGTTGGCGTATTCGTGTTTATAACAGTTTTCGTTGCCATTATTGTTGTTGCGCCGTTACGTTGGATAGCTCTAATAGCTTAAAATGTGATTACTAAAAACTACTTGTGATTACCGGGCAGCTGATTACTTCTTTTGCACGTCAGCTTGTGCCTCGTTTTTCTCGGTCTTGCACTATTTTTTTCACTTCGCGCTTCACCGCGTTATTGTTGATCTCCGCTCAAGCTCCGATCGCTTGTCGCATTTATACATAAAAACGCTTCTTCCTCCGCTTCTTTGCTCTTCCGTGCTTGCTGTTGGTCCGTTTGCAATACTCCGATACTTTGTGTCTGATTTGCAGCGTTCACTTTGTTCTTTTCCAAAGCAAATGTGATCTTCCAAAGCTTCGCTTTTGTTTCTATGGCTTTTGTCTGCAGTTTCTTTGTTTTCGTTTTCTTTTTTTTCGATCTCACTGCAGCGTGATTTGCAGTTATGCAATTTGTAGCGTGTAATATAATCGCTGTAACTCCCTAACAGTAGTTAGTTGCACGATGAGATGTACACTCAATGGTCTCTTTGCACTTGTCGGCGTTTACACGTTTCTATATGCACTTCCTGATTTGATGTCTTTATAATTTTCTTTTGTTGTCTTCATTGCACTTATTGTCATGCTGTCGCTGCAAGTAAGCCCTTTGCTTAGTCGTTACTTTAATGAAACTTAATTTTTTTCACTTGAACTTTTTTATCGCAATTTTATTTTGCATTAAAATTACAATCGCAACAGCAAAATTGCACATTACTTTTATTTTTTTTATATTGTTTATTTCTTATTGCCCTTTTACTGGCAAGCATTCGCTCGTATATTTAAAGAAGTTTTTGTGTGAAAATTGCACTCTGTTTTACGATTTTGTAACTGTAAATAAAGTAAAAATACAGAATATATTGATAGAAACGATTCTTTTGAAATTTATATCATATAATTTGAAATTTTTTTCATTTTCTAAATAAATTTTAAACTCTAAAATTTTACATACATTGTATGTACATTTGTATAACATATTATTTATGGGCATATTCATATTTTCAATTTATTTTGAGGTTAAAATTTGGTGGTAACGCTATTTTCTTAAATTGCACTAAACTACCCGCTTAAATACATATGTATGTACATATGGAGACGAGTCAAAGTTACGTTCATCCCGAAGGTTGGTGGGGACTCCCACATTACGCCCAAAGGCTTTAGCCCCATCAGTATTTTTTCCTTCTAACTAAAAACTCTGGAGAGATTGATGGACTAGTATACTCGTATAAGAGGGGCATTTTGAGACGATCTATCAGGAGCGCAACATTCTAAAGAGTCAATAGATACTGCCTTGCATGCTTTCGTGTCTTTCAATCAAACCTCAAACATCATTCTCCGTTTGTTGTGCGACACGGTGAATGAAACAGAATGGGACAACGCAAGCTCTGGAAGAAATGTGACTAATCTTAATGGCTGCCAGGTGATTGTCGATGCAGATGATGTAGCACTTATGGCCCTGTGCGAGTGAACGTAGGGGTATCTCAGCGCTGTAACAAATTGGGCGGTCGGAAGTCGCCATCAACCCAAGTAGAACCGAGATTATTTTAATTACTAGAAGATGGTAGATCCCGGTGGCACCGCTGCTGCAAATGCGAGATATCCATCTGCAACCGGCGGATACAGTGAAATATCTAGTGCTTATCATAGATAGGAAGCTTTTATGGAAAAAATTTATCGATTGTCTTATACTTTTGTGGAGCAGCCATCGGCAAAAGGTGGGGCTCTCACCGAAAATGCTTCTCTGGCTCTACGACGTCGTAGTCAAGCCCATTATGTTCTACGGAGTCGTTATGTGGTGGAGGGCTCTAGAAACGACTACATTTGAATGCAACGAAACTCGAGAGCATTCAATGGGCAGCGCTCATC
The DNA here is from genome assembly GCF_001853355.1 of Bactrocera latifrons. Taxonomy (NCBI): domain Eukaryota; kingdom Metazoa; phylum Arthropoda; class Insecta; order Diptera; family Tephritidae; genus Bactrocera; species Bactrocera latifrons. Next base: position 1,643,419 of record NW_017537156.1, read on the forward strand.
AGTACGTGTGGTGCACTAAAGTCCACTCCACCCTTGGCATTTAACTCAAACTTACACATAGTGACCGTAGACATTGTCGGAAGGTGTCTGCCTGCGAAAGTTGCTATCAGACTCAGAGAATCTGGGGTATTAAAACAATACATATCTAAACACTCGGATATCCTCACACACTTTGACTTCTTATCAGATCACATGGATCATGGAGTTATCAAACCGAACAAAAGTTCCTTCTCTGTCGAAGCTTAAGGGGAAGGGTTTACTGTCAAGAGCTCTTTATGAACTCCAGCTCTATCGACTCCAGACTTCCTGACTTCTCCTGCAGTTCTCGAAATATTGATCTGATATTTTGTACTTCGCTAATAACGGACCAGTACAGCAAACATCTGTCATACAAATTGAACTCACGCAATCAAGGGCTTGCATCGAAAACTTTTTGAGTTGACAAAATATCCGAAGATATCCAATGCCCAAATAGTCCAATGTCCGCAGAAATTGCGTATTTTCAAGAATGTTTTTGGTTTTGATCGTCCAGTTTTTATAGCAACAATATATTAAAGTGGTCCGGTATCGTCAATTCCGAGATTGTGGGAGATGTCAAAAAAATTTGGACCATAATATTGATTTTGTTAGGAAGGTTTTAGCATCTGTTGGAAATCTATAGAGAATTTTATTTTATATTTTTATACCCAGATTTTTAGTAATATGTTTCGATGTAATAGATTTAGACAACTACTACATAGGCTAGAATTATTTGTCCTACCCATTTGGCCTAATTTTAGTCACGGATGCTAGTAAATATGGTTTGCTGATTGATTTATATTCGAGATGATCAATGCGAATAATTCCACAAGAGCCACAAAAATTTGCAGCTGAAACCTTGCTTGGCGAATGTTGTGTTTTCGAGAGTTTTCAAATTCGTCCCACTTTCAGCAGGCAATAACATTTCGTCGAGCAGCAGATTGAACTAAAATGCATATTTCATCTATGTATTGACAGCGCTGAGTATTTAAGGAAGGATTGAAATTATAGATTTAGCCAGTAGAGAGTCATCTGTGACAGGTCTACGGTTCAGTGGCTATATTATTAATTAAGCTGCTTTCTACGATAGCAGCAAAAGCATTCGGCATAAAGGATGAATAAAAAATAACAGTATGATAATAAATTGAATATTATTGAATTAAAAGCGCTCAAAAATAGTGTACAAATCGTGAAAAACAATCTTTATAACAAGATTGGCAAGACTTGCCTTTAAAAATACCAAACAATTTTAAAATATACATAATTTTAAGTGAGCAGTTAATTCGCTGATGAGAATGTCATGGAGAAACAATTGTCATGCTAATGAGCCAAAACTCGGATGTAACCAAGCCAGTTGGGTTTCTCAGCAAATGCATAAATAATAATTTAATGATTTGCTTAAGAACAACAATATACGAAAAATCACGGCGAACTTGTTGTCCGTTTCTTATTTCCTTGTAGATATCTACATATAATATACATATATGTATCTGCATGAGGTGAGTACACTTATGTGCAAATTATAATTAGGAATGTTTGAAATTTCTGTTAAAAATGATAATTTTCAGATAATTTTTTTTTTTTCAAAATGCAGAAAAAAGAAGATACAATTCCTATTTTAGTTCACCATTATGCAGATATTAATCCAACAAAAATTAGGCCTACTTTTCCTTCCGATGCTAAACAGTCAGACATTCTCGTTTTCACAAGACTTCGTTTGGRCCACACGCAGATCACTCACGGACATCTTCTTAGTCATGGAGTATCATTATGCAATGTTTGCGGGTCAATGAGCACATCTGTGAAGCATATCTTGGACATCTGCCCTCGATTTTCTATTCAAAGGCAACGGATTTTTGGCTTGACTGTTCCATCACAACTTCTCTCCGACACAAAAGCACTTAACATAAGCAAGATATCTAGTTTTATAGCCTCATGCAACCTATCTCATTTAATTTAGTTAACCTTAACTGTATAATATTTGTAATCCATAAACGAAATGTAAATTAGTATTCTTTTGTAAAACCAGCTGATGGCCTCGAGCTAGTGCTGTTTTTTTTTCTTGTTTCCTGTATATTTATTGTACATGAAATAAAAATATATCTATCTATCTATCTATCCTATTTTAGTTTTATACTTCACATTATTTTCTTATATGCCACTTGTGCACTTTAATATAATTAACTTGTTTTACAAGAGATGGAAGTCAGCTGAAGTTCAATCAAGCTAATTTGGACCAAATATGTTAAACAGTTAATCTCTCAATATGGTATATCAGAGAAAATTAGGTAGAAACTCAGATTCGCAGACATGGACAATTAAGAGAACATTTGGCAAATTTGTGATTATTGTACGTGTTAGCCGAAGTTCACCGCGTATATCTAGCTGTAACATAAAAAAATCATGGAATGGTACTTGCGTCAATCAGATATTGTAGGCCAAGATATTTTCTCAAAATTCGCCACAACGACGTCACAGAGATGCCCAACGCTTGAGAACGACGTGTAAGAGACTGATTTGAGTCTTCCTCAATTGACACGCCAGCGGCAGCAATATTCTCGACACTTTTTTGTCTCATTGTTGGATCGCATATCTTTCCATGATGAAATGGCAAACCTTCCTGAAGAGAAATGTCAAAAGAGCAGGAAAAATTATGGAATCGTTCGCTGTCCCTATCGGTCTATTTTATAGCATTCCTATCGAAAAAGCCATTACAAAAAAAGAAGAGAAAAACATTTTAAGGGGGTCTGTTAGCAGAACACATTCTTACCTAGCTAGGCGGGGTTTTACATTTACTGCCTTTTTAATAGTTTCACTGTTTCGTTTTATGGTTGCTTGGCTTAATAAAAAATACAACATCGCGTACCCAATGGTATAAAAAACAAGCAAAATTGCCGCATTCGGGACGAAGAGAAACTTGAAGAGATTTTATATTCATCCAGAAAAAAACGGTTGGGTTTGGTTTGTGGGACGGTAGAATCATCGGTCCATATTTAAAAATCATGCCCGTGAGAACATAACGGACAACTATCGTGCCACGATAATCGACTATTTGATGGCTGAAACTGAAGCTAGTGATCTCGGGGACATTTGGTTTCAAAAAGACGGCGAAAAGAAAAGAAAGAGAAAATCTTTAAAATATAAATGCCAAAATATGTTCTTTCGATTGATAATAAACATTCCCCAGTAAATTATAATTCTTAAATAAGGAACCTCGAAGTGGATCACCATTTAAATACTTAAATAAACTACAATGATAAATAACAAAAACTTGTAAAACGTTATGCTACTTTTCTGTACACAACTGCATGGACATAAACATATTCGTATGTGTGTGCAATTTTTTTTTAAATTTTGTTTTTAGTTTCTTAACAATCTAGTTTTAACCCGAAGGCACAGTTTTGCGCATTTACTTTTCGGAAAATGCCAAACCTGTGTCTCTGACAAACTGGATTTCCTGGCCAATTTACTATTCATAACTTCTTCACTTTGTTTGTTCTTACAAAAGCATTAAACTGAATGTTAACTGTTACTCGGCCATAGACGCTTTAGTATACACTTACATATGTCACATACACATGCATATGTATATGTATATTTAAACATTTCAGTTTTACTTTTTAGTTTTGCGGCAATTTGAGTATCTAAACTTAACTAGCCATAATTGCGGGTGAACAACAAATTAAATAGGTTTAAGACCAATTAGAAGTTTAAAACACAATAAAATATATAAAAAGCAAAAGTTCAATGAGAAAAGTTATAAAAATTCGCGGCGCTCACTGTGTTAAAGTGTTGTACTTTTGACATTATTTTTTAATTACAAATTTAAACACAAACACGCAGCGGTCGACTCAGCAAGTGTTAAGTATTATAATAAGAATAAAAACAGAAAATTAACGTGAATTCGAGACAACATTTGCATTTTTTTGTTATTGATGAGCTTGCAGGCAGGTTGGTGAAATGAGAACTCATGGCGGCAATTGTAGCTGTGTGGACAGTGCGACACTGCAAAACCGGTATATACTCGCACATACAGACATATATACATACATATACGCCAACAGACAGACAACTTTATAGTCAGGCCGGTTCCGAGGTAAAACAAACCAAAGTCAAGCAAAACTCTTAAAGTTAAACACGCCACGACAAGGCTGCCCGCCAGTCGTCCTTACAGCGCTCTGCCTGCACTTGGTCATTAAAAAATTATGACAATTTTTTGTTTCGCATTTAGTTCACTATGCATTTTTCAAGTACATTAAAGACACCAGCAAGCAAGTATTTTCAGTGTTATGGGAACAAAAGGAAAGGAAGGGGGAAAACCGCCTTTTTTGTCTCCAACTGCATATTCAGAGCAAATTAAACAGGATTTTGTGCCTTTTATTCTCAAAGCAGCCTTTCCCACAGGAAGTAAATGAGACAATAAATATGAACAAGCTTTAATTAGGGATCTTTTAAAAAAGTTTAATGATGAAGAACAACTATCGTGAGCGCAAAGCGATATGTTGAAGATCTTGGCTTTGATGCGGATTGTGGCTAGACGTTCACCCACCGGGTTATATGCCAGGCCTCGGCGACGGAGTCTCTCTCCCACCACGAGTCCTACACCGAATTTGAGCTCCTTGATATGGCCACTGTAGTTAATTCCAAAAGGACCTACTCCTCTCAGTCCTTGTATCGTCCATCGCATTTCTTGGACGGTGGTGATGTCGGCCTTTATTTGTATGAGGACATCCACCAGCTGAGCAGGCCCCTCACACCCTCACATTAAAGTATTGGACATTTTAGGAGCATACTCTTAAGGGGGGAACCTGCTTTAGATGCTTAAAAAAATCAATTTTTTTTTTGAGATTTTTTTTTGGGGGGGTAAAAAATAATATATTAAAATTTCTAGGGTTTATAGTTATATATTTAAAGATCATCCGAAAATTTTTTGAATAGGAAATTTTTGATATCCTGCCTTCGGGAAGCAATTGCCCGATGCATCTTGTGCATTTGTCGAACGTCGGGCAGTATGCAGATCGCAATTTCTATCGGAAACAAAAATACAAAGATATTCATATTTGCTAATAACGTTTCTTCTAGTTAAACTAAGAAAATTTCAATAAAAGTGTCAAATTCTAAAAAAATTTATAATTGAAAAAAAAGTGTTTTTTGACAAAAAAAATTTACTTAATTTATTTATTTATTTATAGTTTTCTTAGTTTAAATAAGGCCCAATTTCATACGACGTTTAGTTTTTTTTTCTATACTGAACGCCAATTAAGAAAAATCGTAAAAATGAAAAGCTGGGTTTTCGCTTTTTGTCCAAGCGCTTATATAATATGTATATCTGCTAGACGATCTGTCACTATTTCCCTTCTAGCTTCAACAATATTTCAAAATCCAATCTATAACTTTGTCCCATTATGTATGTCCCATATGTATTCTTAGATAATTTTTAAAGAGATTTAAGCCAAAAAAATCGATTTTTTGAAGCTTCGAAAGTAGGCTCCTCTCTTAAATCGTAATCCTCAATGCGTTTGCGTTTGAGAGATGGTTTGCCTTCTCCCTTCTGCTCGCCTTCAAATGGATGTTCTTTGGCTACCCAGAGGATACTTGGTCTAAGACCGGAAGTCGTGAGCTGCTTGAACCATAAGTAAAAGAATACTTTCAGGTCACTTCCAAGTGAATGCCACCCAGAGAATTTTGCTCACTTTCGTGAACTTCTACACATGACTTCATAGATAGTTCTAAAATAATTGGTATAGAAGTTTTTCCTTAATTCCCAACAATCACTTTTTGTAGGCTGCCACACAAGGTGTCCCCTTAAAATGTTGGAAGTCGAAGCACAACCTCCCGTTAAAAAATGCTGCTTAGAGAATATTTCGATCGTATTTCCTCCTTGGTGCAGATTTTATGAAGAGGCATAGAGGTCAGATGCTACACGTGTAGGGAAGAATGATTAATCAAACTAGTTCTTAACATAATCTGATATTATTTCTAAAACTATAATAAAGTGACAATTATGTTTTTAGATCGCAATAATGTGACCAGTAGCAGACTTTGGGGTAGTTTTTTTTAGAATACCTGCCAGCTGACCTGCTTATCTTGGAAAGTACAAAAAAATACGAATATATTATACATGCGTATGTATGTATGTATATGTACATAGTTCGATTGACCACTTCACAAGTGAGAATTTTTTACGGCAAATCAATACAGGTAAGGCTATTATTAGAGAAGAAAGTAATATCAAAGATATAGCTTTGGATACAGAGATTTAAAAATTTTTCATTAGTTCTCAAACTAACATTGTTTGCTATCAAAGTAGTCGTTACTTTAATACACGTTTTATATAAATAGATTTCATCACCGATTTGAAAAAATAATATTTTACACTAATTGTCATACATATTTATTGAATATTACCAATAAAGAAATTCCCACAGTTTAATTGCTTATTATTGTGAGCAATTGCCACTAATAAGTGACTAATAGTTGTTATTAATGACTATAATTTATTTGATCCAAATTGTGATCGTTTTGTTTTTTTATACAAAACAGTAACTTCCGCTCTACAAAAGTCAATATTTTATGAGATTCTTTTTTAGCAAATAACGGGAAAAGTTGATAGAGCTATCAACTCTGTATTTGTGTGCATACACATAAACATCAGGAATTTTCCAATTAAATGGCATACACACGTTCACAAATATATTGAGTTTTTAACGAATAGACCGTGTGGGAATTTGTCCAGTTAGTGGATATTGTTAGCACAGATATTGTTTATGCCAATCTCATTTCGCATATTCTCACGAAAATTTTGTAGCTTTCAGTGCATTTGTCAATATGAGCTATCCTGGCACGATTACGCTAATTGCGGTGTTGTATTAAATTGTATATATTTCCTTGTAATGTGAATAAATATGTAGATATTTAGGCTGGTATGCTAGAAAAGAGTTTAAGTTAAACTTATTGTTGGAACCTAGTGATGTCATATATATTTATGTATGTTACACAAGTATACTATCGCTCGCTTTGCAGTGCCTATGGTATGCATTAATTATTAACTATTCAATTATATTTAACTTGTAAGAAATTAGGTACTAATTTTAAAAGTTATTAGATGATAATCCTTAATATTTATAGCTTAATATTTATAGCCTTTAATTATAAAAATTTTCAAAAATAATTTTAAAACTGCAAGAGGCAAGAGGACCATTTCTCCATTAAAACTTTAAAGTCAGAATGGTTGATACAATCTTTTTGATTAACAAACGTAGGCCGTAGCATAACTGAGGATTGATGATTGAAATTACACTGAATAATAATAGTTCTACAATTATCAACCGCTGATTAAATGCTGTCATTCCGGGATACATCTAGATAATTTCGTCAACTTCTACATTTTTAATCAATATTAATGGTGCCCGATTATTAAGCCAATTATGATCCAAACAATTAATTTTTACTTTCTGCAATATAATCTGTGTATTTGGTTGCTGTTTTATTCTTTTTTCTATATGTTGGGAATGATATAGAAATTGTATTATATCTGAGACTGGATCAGTTTCCAATTGTTCGCACATATTTATGGTTGCCTTAGGATAAGTGAAGAATGGCAATTCCAGACTGTGGTAAGACAGCAACATCGCAAACTTCATCATTGCCGTTTAAGTTTTCATTTTTTACATTAGATATTGCATTTCGTTTGTTATGAATGATAGAGCGTCGTTCGCCCATAATCTAGCAAAGTAGCCGCAATTCTTTGGCGATGCAATTGTCAATGCGATTTTCTGTTATATGTTGCTATGATTATTATTATTTTTTAAGTAAAACAAATGGGATACACTTAAAATACCGAAATTCAAAATGCCGACATATCAAAATACCGACAAAATTTAAATATGCAGCTAAATCAAAATACCGACA
>NW_017537156.1:1659202-1685577 GCF_001853355.1 Bactrocera latifrons
ATTTGACAGAGGTCGCTTGAAGTCTGTCTCTTTCTATGTGTTCAGCACATGTCTACAGGGTTGCCTTTATTTTAATGGCCAATTTTTTTTAATTTTAAATTTTAAAGTTACACTTTTATAATTAAACGTACAACAGCACCTTTCCTAAAATAAAGTTTTTTTTTTAATTGTTACCCAAAATGTCTCTATCGATTAGTAATCTTCTTTGGTATCTAGGAACCATATTAACGATTTATTTTATAAAAATTTCTTCTGTCCGTATTTCGAATTGTCGGCGTTTAGATTTGTCGGTATTATGAGTTGTCGGTATTTTAATTTGTCGGCGTTTTGATTTGTCGGTGTTTTGATTTGTCGGTGTTTTGATTTGTCGGTATTTTGATTTGTCGGTATTTTGATTGTCGGAATTATAAATTTCGAGATTTTGACTGTCGGCATTACATTATACACCCAAAACAAATATTTACCTGATTTTTGAAAACATGAATTTTGAACAAATGCTTATGATTTCAAATACCATTTTTGTATTTATGAATTGTATTGAATTTTAACATAAAGAGATACAAAGTATCCTATGTCCGTCCAGTGGTTCTAAGCTACCTCCCCAACAATTTTCAGCCAAATCGGTTCAGCCGTTCTGGAGTTATAAATATTGGTTGACATGTTATATAATTTCCTTGGCTTTGATTCTTGCAAATGAAAAATTGAAATTTAAGAATATTTCTCGGCGTTACTTGTGAAAAACTAACATCTAACGAATAAACACCTGCTTTTTTATTTCTGATGATGCGGCGCTAAGTTCCGAAACCCGCTCAAATAATTACTGCCATTACCTAATAAAGGAAGTATAAATCGTCGTTACAAAAAGTTCACAAAGGCATGAGTGGGTTTGCACGAATCAACTTTACCCCCTTTAGTCTAAAAATCGTTCTGTACTACCGGAACCGATCCCACTACCAAACTTAACTATAAAATACTAGCGCTTTGTCAGACTGCATTAGAATCCACTTAGCGGTATAAGTAACTTGATAGCTTCAAAAAAAAGTTAAACACATTTTTCATTGTTAAATTCTCATTCAAAGAAATATATCAAAATCTATCCTTTCTCTGAACCAACTTTTGAAACGTTGGACTAGCTTGCATAAAGGAAACAAAATGGCTTTTGTTATCAGAAAATATCATCAAACAAACATTTAAACGTTTAGCTACTATTAAGTTGCAGAAACAAAAACAAAACTAACTAAACTAAAAACAAACAATTTCAATAACACAATCGTGTGAAAGGTAAATTATTACTTTCAAAGACGAGCAACTTTGTTCTTAATTCCCACCAACTGCTATGTTACAACAACAATCCTTTCACACTCATAACGATATGCGGCAAAATCGACTTCCCCAAACTGATTGGAGCTTATCAGTGCGGCTTTAGTCCAGGGAAGTCCAAACAACGACTATTAACAGCTACCAAATCTTGGAAAAGACCCGTGAAAAGAAAATCGACTTTTTTCTCGAAACAGTGTTTTTGAAGTCGGTTGACAAGATTTCTCGAGAACTACTCAACCGATCTTCATGAAATTTTACACAGGTTTTGCGATACAATTCTTAAAGGCTTGGATGAAGGATTTTTTGTTTTTCGATTACAACTATTAAAAAAAAATAGTAATTATCACGAAATTTTCACTGAAATTCTTATTTGTTTGTAAAAATGTCTGTAAAAATCAAATTTTCAATATTCTTTTTCTTCGTCCAAGTTTAAGTAAAGGCTTTAATTAAAACACGTATTTTTTTCATTTTGGATCATCCTGTAAGGACGCGGACGCATCTTTTTTTCCGAGGGGTCACCAGAAATGGCGTTTCAATGGCAGAGTCTAAAATATTTTATTTATTTCAGAATTTCTTTGTTAATAATGTGTGTCCGAAGGTCCTGGCAGCCAGTGCTCCTTTTTTCGTGTAAATAAAATAATTGTATTATTTTTTTTCACATTTATAAATAAATAAATAAATGTGTATTTGTAACAATAAAACATTCTAATAAAATATTTAATTTTTTATTTGAAAAAAAAAATTGTTGAAAAAATAAAATTTTTTATCCGAGGAAACTCATGTAACTCCAAGAGAGAAATTTGATTAATTTTCAAATAAAAACAATGTAAAAATTGTAATAAACAAGTTTTTTTTTAATTTTCTTCTGTTAATTAAGATTAAAATTTTTTTTATAGAAATTTTCTACATATCATGAGGTATATCGTGGAGTGTATGAACTAATTTTTTGGACTTTTTTGATGACGCCTGTCGGAGAAATGGCAGAGCGAATGAGATGCGTTTTTTAACTGGCGGACACGATTTCTCAAGTTTGGATCGTCTGAAATACAAAAACCCAATTTATTCTTAAAAATACGTGAATGGTTATCGTGTCTACTAGAATCATGAAAACATGTTGACAAATGAAAAAGTAATTAACACTTTTTTTTAAATTTTCCCCATAGTTTTTTACATAAATTTTGCCATAACATTGTCAATAAATTATAAAAAAAATATGAAACTAGTAGGGACGTTTTGTGAACATTCAGAACAAGAAATTAAGCAAATCGGTTGAGTAATTCCGACCGGAAACATGTCCGCCAATTTTAAGAAGTGTGTTTTGAGAAAAAAGCGTTTAAAGTGCCAGGTGTGCACTCCGAGCCCTCCGAACGTTGAGCGGATTTATTAATTTTGGGCCTCTTTCGAATAATTCCAATGGTAAAGTGGATTTCAACATTAATTCTAAGGGTATAAGGGAACAGAAAATGCAAAAAATAATATAAAATTTTTGAATTTAATTAATACATTTTAATTAAGATTGCTTACAAAATGTACTGACTCCTTAACTGGGAGTTCTTTGCTTACAAAATGCACAAAAATCTTGTACACTGCAAGGAATTTATTTGTTTTTATAAATAAAATATTATCTTAATATTCTTCTTTCAATATTTTCCTACAGGGTAGCCAGCTGCGAAAATTCGCACCAATGTTTGTATGTATGACATTTAAATATGCTAACTCAACAACTTCTGCCAGGCATTTAGCACACCTTCCAAAACTATTACTCAAAAAATTGCTGCCGGGCTGAAAACTGAAAACATCTTCAAAATAAACTCGTTGACGCAGCCATGCTAAGCGTATTTAAGTAACAAAAGTTCTCGTAAGAAAATGTGTAACTGTGTGCATAACTGTATATGCGGTTGCACCTTTCTTAAGTGTTTAACAAACAAACACGTAAATACATACTTTGTAATATTTTGTTGCTGTTTTTTCATATTTTTCTTTTATGATGCTACGCTGCTACACTTTTTACGCTTCAAATTCGCTACAAAAACATTTCACTACAATTTCGTGGCGCTTCATAGACACGTTGTTGCATTTAATGATTTTTTACTCGCCACGCTTTCAAGTAACTTAATTTTGTTTTTTATTTTTTAACTTTTTTTTTTGGTTTTTTTATTTGAGTGGAAAATGCATTAACTGGGTTGATTGGCACACACACACACATGCGTGTACAAATGTGTGTTTGGGGATTCACTTCGCATACATTAGTGAATTGCCGCTGATTTTCTGATTGTTGTTGTTGCTACTTTTGTTGCAGCTATTTTTTCACTTAACTTTTTCCACTTGTTTGTCCTTTCTCTCTCTTTCTTCGTGCAGCAAAACAATATTATTGACTTTCACGAAATGCGAATGCCAAATATACTAGCATAGCAGGCACACACACTTACGCACACATATGTATAAACAGGGACACACACACCCATATGCGAGGCAAGTAGAAGTTCCCAGTCGCAGTATAAGCATTTTGGCTGCAAAAGAAAGCCGAAAGCCGGTGTAACAACGCGGCACGGCGCTGCTGATCGGAAGTGTGTTGCTCAAGTGGCACTACTTACAGCTTATTGTTGTTGTTAGCAGTTTTGTTATTGCTGGCTGTGTTGGCGGTGGTGTGACGCGCCTTGTTGCGTTGCTGCAGCTTCAATTGCCGCTTGTAGTAGCACGATTTTTTTGTTGCTTTTTCACTGCAAATTGTTTGCTTTTCTGTTGTTGTTGCTGTTATTGTTCAGCAGCTTTTCGCTGTGACATTCAAGTTTGCCGTTGCAGCAAATATTAAATTTCCAGTATCATCAAGCTTACTTTACTACCCCACTTTTGTTGTTGTTTTTGGCAGTTTGGTGAGCAATAGACCGCGCGGCAACCCAACGCTGCAGGTTTATAAGAAAAAACTGTAGTGTTAATGGCAAACACAAACATGCGCACGGTTGCTATTTTTTTTCAAATTTTTTTTTAATTTTTATTTCAATTTCAAACTGATTTTTCTACTTCACGCTGCACAACTTAGCACAAATTCACTTGGCATACAATTTACTGTAACGCTCTTATAACGGTCTCGTTGGTGGTAAAACGCGTGTACGCCTCATTCAGTATCACGTCGGCGACTAAAACTACCTGCGATCAGGCATATGGCGCTTTGCCACTTGCCAACGAGCCAAGCCATCCATCCATCCACCATTCAGCAAACCGCAGAGTCAGCCGCCAAGCCGCCGATCAGCCAAGCAGGCAAGCAGCCAAGACATCAAAGTCAAAGCTTAAATGCGGACAGTTGCCGCGCTGTCGCTGCTGAGCTCCACCAAAAACGCAGCGCTAAAAAGCTTTCGCTGCGACGCGTGACGTGAGCCGACGGCGCGCTTTCGAAAACGAGTCGAAAAAATACAACCGAACGGGTATTTACGCGCGCCGTAGACGACTGGCTGAAGAAGCCGACACAGCTCGTAAGCGCACAAAAATTTTAAATAAATGTGAAAAATAAAAGCGCAGTCAGCAGCGCCGTCAGCGTCGTCAGCGCCATTGCGATAATTTGCTTATGCGGCGCCGCTACTCCGACGTGCTGTTAACGTTCGCTGGCGCGCATGTTTTGCTCTGCCGCTACCGATGCGACTGCGTTTTTGTTTTCATTTATTTCTGTTCTTTTTGGTTTGTTTTGCTTCGTCGGCGTGTTGGCAGAAAGGTTTTGATTCAGTTACTTTGTTTGTGTTGCTTGCGGTTGCGCGTTGTTGTTCTTAGCTGTTAAAATAGTAGTTGGCACAACTTGACTTGACGTGGAAATAAACAAAGCAGCTTACATACAACACATATATATTTACATAACTATTTATGTTTAATGTCTACAACAACAGCCATAACCTGACATTTCTGTGTTTCGCGCATTTAACATTATAAATACTTGAAATTCTGCAACAACAACTACCGATGAATCTAGGTTTTATTTAATTTTTGGCGTTGATCACATTTATTGAGCTTTTATTGCGGCCTTTTGGTAATATTTGCGTATGTAGTAGTACCGCTGATGAAGTATTGAAAAACGACAAGGTTGAAAGTGACTTTATTGGTCTTGTAATTTTAGACACACGAAAAAATAGTATCAGCTGATTCCAATACTTATTAAGGGGGTATTCTACCCTAGAAATCAAATTTTGGGCAGTTTTTGAATTTTATTTAAAAAAAAACCAAAAATATTTTTACTATCCATTTTTTTATGGTGTTTTTATTGATATCTCAAGAATACAGAAAAAAAATTTTACAAAACAATATTAAAAATTAAAATAATTAGAGGGGGGAGAGACAGGTGTAAAAAAAATGGCGCATCATGGCGACATTGATCCTGACTCCCCTGGTGGTCTGAAAAAAAAAAAATCAAAAGAAATTCTTAATCAGTAAGGATGCTGTTATAGTTCCAATCTCAGGAACACGAAATTTTTTTTTTTTTGAAAAATGGCGACTGCTTGAAAATAAAAATCATTTTTTACGTTGTTTTTTTGAAATTCCCGAATTTTTTTGAAAATATTAAAAACAAAAATTTTGACACGATGCTGGTAGGAACGACAAAGGATTATATAAAGAAGGTTCACACAAAATTTCAAGTAAATCGGTAGTATAGAACTTGAGATAATGACGGTACCGTGTGGAAAAAAGTACCGGGCTAGGTTATGCGCCGCTAAAGTAACTGTAGCTCTTAAAATAATTTTAATTTTTAAAAATCCTTTGGAGGGTATGTTCTTAAGGGTCTAAACTTTAAATATATGAAAAATAAATTCGAAACTGTTGAAGGTCTCTTGGGGAACCCGTTATAATCTCCTCTTCTTATTTTACTTTACTGGATTTAAAATCGCCAAGCACGATTTTGACATTGAGGGGCGGGCAGCTCTCATAGATGCGCTGCAAGTGCTCATAGAAGACATCTTTGGTCACATCGACCTTCCCTTCCGCCAGGGCATAGACGTAAAGCAGCGATATGTTGAAGAGCTGTGCTTTTATGCGGGTTATGGATAGATATTCATCAACCGGGGTGAATGCCAGTACTCAGCGATGGAGTCTCTTTCCCTCCTCGAATCCCACACCGAATTTGCAATCCTTTATATGGCCATTGTAGCCGGTGACTCTTACGAGGACATCAACCAGATAGGCAGCAAGACCATTACATCCCAAACTGATCTTACAATACTATAATGTCAAAACATAGCATTTTACATTATCAAAAAGCTTTTTAATTGACTCCGATTCTGAAATATACATATTTCTGGAACGATTATTCAGCAAGGGCTAAGCTTTACTAAATAAATAAACATTTTGTTTAATCGATTAATACAATACAGGGGCTTAGTTTCATGACACAAAGAAAATTGGTTTCCAAAATTTTACCGTGTAGCCCAATCCAGTGGCCAGTATTTGAAATTCCACAACAGCTGCGACAAAACTCCACCGAGCGAGAGCGTAAAGAATGACTGGCATGCTAAAAATGTCGGCAAGCGACTGAATACAGCGATAATAATAATAACAATGACAACAGTAGCGATGCCATTAAAAAGAAAAAGCAACAAACAGGCAACAGCTGCAGCGTTGACCGCAACAACTGCGCAAGCGCAAGACAGCACGAAAAATATAAAGCTTCTAGCAGACAAAATGCAAAGACAAACATACGTACTTCTATGTATCTACGAAATAAGTCGTATTTACTTATTAATTTGTAGTTCGGCATTCGGTTGGAGCCATTCAGGGCGCTACCAACAGTTGCCGCCGATCGAACCACAAAAGGTGAACAACAAATTGCCGCGCTGCAAGCGGGTAAATACCCAAGTGGAAGCCAAAAGACACAGTTCTTATGTAAATATATGCCCTGCGAGGAAGTTAATTGAAATTCGCACATTTTGAAGTTTCTGATCTAAAAGCTATATATATATATATATATATATTATATTATATATATTATATTCATGTATGCCTAGTATTACAATTTATTTCTGTGAAACTTCATACTAATCGTAGAACTAGTTTATTCGAACTTTAAAAAAATATATCTTACTAGTTTGACAAGGGATAAGAACTTGTGTACCCAAAATCTGAGAGATTTGATAATCACTTGCCCATTTTATAAAATTTGAATATTTTAAGTTCTTAGGATCGCCATTATCGAGAACACATTTGCAGTCTTAAAAAATGTAGGTTCGCTATATAAGTAATATTTATTGAAATCGAGAAATACATTGTGAGAAAAATGCATTTGGAAATTTTGAAATTGAACATGCTTCGATCTGGACCACTTTCGACCTCTTCAACTAATGGAAATATTAAAAAAGTGAAAAATATAGTAGCTGAAAATCGTCAGGCATATGTTAGAGAAATGGTAACAGAGCTCGACATCTCTCAAGAGTCCGTTCGAATAATTTTGGTGGATATTTTGGGTATGAAACGCGTTCTTGCTTAAATCGTCCCGATAAAGCTGAAAGTTTATTCGATATTCCTGTTTTGGTGGATCATGAATTTGTTCCGCAGAGACAAACGCTCAATAAGGAGTTCAATGTGATCGTATTGAGTCGTTTGCCATAAATATGTATATTTGAGAATATTCTCCGATTGAATTTGATCCAG
Source organism: Bactrocera latifrons (assembly GCF_001853355.1). Taxonomy (NCBI): domain Eukaryota; kingdom Metazoa; phylum Arthropoda; class Insecta; order Diptera; family Tephritidae; genus Bactrocera; species Bactrocera latifrons. The sequence continues at coordinate 1,667,147 of NW_017537156.1, forward strand.
CAAATAGTTTAGAAGATATCGGCGTATTTGTTGTACTATAATCAGTGGCGGATACAATCGACGAAGATTTGAAGACATGCTTTTTAGGGAAGTATTGGACGAATTTCAAGTGAGTTTGCAGCTTCCAAAAAAAGTATATGCTTTGAAAACCAAAGAAATTAATAATCTTATGGACTACTTGATGGATAGATGCAAAGGCCTTTTTATTTGATATATATAGCAGCTCGATTTGAAATTTTTCCATCATGATATTAAACTTAAAGACTACTATAATTAATATAATTATCTTCATGTTTCAAATAAATGTTTGTTTCCCCCTCCAAAAAACTACTTCTAGATCTGTCCCTGCTATAATCGAAATCTAAAACTTTAAACGCATTTTTCTCGGAACGTTGTCGGTGAGAAAATTTTCACTGAAACGACTGACCGATCGACTTGCATAGATATATTTCTTAAGAAATATCGAAACAATAAGATTTTTGATAATAAATTCGGGATTTCAAGCCAAATCGAAAACAACTTTTTTTGGTAGCCTCTGTTTTGTCAAAAATGAAGATATTGACTAGTCATTCCAGCTTGTGTTTGGTTTTTGGATTTGAAATAATTTTAGGGAGCGAAATCTTCCTCAGCGCCAGACACATTTTTCCAGAGATCCTCCTGAAGAGGTTCTACGAGATCAAGGAAATCCAAAATTTTCAAAACGATTCATCGGTTATTAAAATATATTGACTTTTGTAAATCTACACTATTTTAAATGTTCAAATAAAATGTCTTTATAAAAAATATTCACGGAAAAAAGCGTTTTTTCTGACTTGCAAGTGGATATAACCACTTAAATTAATATCTACTTCAGAGGACGACTTATAATACAGAAATATAATGTCCTTCCTTCTTTATTTTAAGGCACATGATTCATGTAAATTCCTTTCCTCGGCACAAGTACCTCCTTCATACCCCACAGGTTAATTATATGACTATGAAGTCACTTCAAAAAACTTTTTCATGTTTTTCCGACCGGGTGCATAGCAATTATCATACTCAGCTCAGGCAGCGCAACACTGCGCGCCGTCGCAAACCGGCAGCAGCAGCGCGCAGCAGCAACTGACAGTTAGGCAGTGGTAGTGCAGCAATTTGCCCAGTTCAGCTGTCGATTTTGCAGCAGGTTGACTGTTGTTTCGTGCAGTTCAAAAAAATGCCGCAAAAAATTGCTGCTGAAAGATCGTAATTATATATAGACTTGTAAATATGTGTGGGTATGTGTGTATGGTTGGTGGTTATGCCAACATTGTGCGGTTTGCGATGTGGGCTGGCTGTGTCGTTATTTTGTGACCAATATTCAGCAGTTGTTGTTGTACAGTTGTTGCTGTTTGCTTGCTGGCACAAAAAGCTGTTGCTGTTGTTGCAAATTTTTCTCCACTGCAATTATTGTTCAAGTGTACACAGCATTTGCATTTTTGCTGCTGCAACTACATATATATTGACAACTTATTATTATTGCCTGTCTTGTTGTTGTTGCACTGCTAGTCGCTACGAACTTTTCGCGCGAAAATTTGCAAAACCGCGTCAACTAATAATGCAATAAAAAGCAACAGCAGCAACAACAGTTGAAGTTGGAAATGTGGTATACATACATACACACACATATACAATGAACAGTAAACAACTACTCTAAGTGAAAACAAAATCAAGAAAAAACGTTCACTACGATTGCATCAAAGCTATAATACCCTTCACAAATATAAAATATTCTTTAAAGAACTTACTTTTGACTGATCTCTTTGTATAGCAGCTATATGCTATAGTGACTCGATTAGAACAATTCTTCGGAGATTGCACCCTTGCCTTCAGCAATAATTCATTTCGACTGTCAATAATCCTAAGATTTTAGGTGTGAGGTTAGCCTATTACCACACTTCACTCTTCACGACCGCGATTATTGTCAAAGTTAACTCCGTCGCACCAATATGGTCACCTGGATGCAGTGAAACACAGACGAGAAAGCTGCAGATATATCAGAACACTGCACTCCGGACTACAATGGATGTCCCTTGAGATCTCCCATTGAACGTCTGAACACATTGAAGCCGGCATGCTCGAAATTAAGGAGCATACTCCTGTGCAAGCAGTTTGTGCTGCGATGCTTTCGTCGAAATTATCATTGCAGTCTCCTGCTTGAAGCGGAACTGCCTTCTAGGGACATCAGGAGGTCTTTCCGCAACCACGTCGACGACGTAAAGCAATACGCCGACTTCGGACGCATCAAACTTCTTAAATGTACCGACTCCCTCTCAGTGAATGGCGCACTTGAAGTCAACCTACCATCCTTTGCAGATGAGCTCGAGTTGCCACGAGAATTGAGGGTTACCCTTGCACAGCTTCGTTCTGGATCGTCCATACGTCTGTACCATATAGCATGATGATAATGATGAGTGATTTGCGGAGTTTGGTCTTTGCTCCTTGAGAGAAGACTTTACTTTTCAATTGCCTACTCAGTCCGAAGTGGCAACTCTTGCCAAGAGTAATTCTTCGTTGGATTTGAGGATGGCATTATGACAGTGATAGTTATCGAACCTGGAGAAAGCAGAACTAACGACGTGGTTGTTGAGGACAGGGGCTATACACTCTTATAGAAGATTGCACCTCTCTTTTCAGATCTACAGCTCGAATTATTTTATCCAGCAGTAAATAGAAAAGTTCCACGATAGGCAGTCGTCTTGTCGGGTGGCCCCTTCCTGATCCTGGCGAAGCTTTTGGTATTGGTCAACGTTAGTTTATTATTGTTAGTTATTCGAACTTCTTCATGGTCAGACAATGCAACGTCCGCTCCAACGTCATCGATTGGAGATTCGGGTTCACCATCCCCTGTTGTTACCTATACCTATTTAGGGCATAATAAATAGAAAAAACTGCGAAACATGCTTTTTTCGCTTTATTTGTGAGTTTCAATTTTACTGTCGCCTCGGCGAAAATTGTTTCCAACACAAATATGTAGTTTTTCCAATTTTTGTACTTTGCAGATTTGTGTTTCTAATTTCTAATTTACATTTTTTATTTCTTATTTTGGAAATTTCGCGGGTTATCTTTTGTTGTTGGCTTCCATCGGCGGCTGCCAAGTAGCGAACGAACGCTCATAAAACGCTTTCGCATCGCTCCATTATCGCCTTACTGTCTGTCCGTCCGTCCGTCGGTGTTGCGTTTTCAATTTTACAACAGTTCGTTGGCCACAGTTCACAAAGCATTGATTTGCATGCATTTTCGTTCCGCACACTAAGTCAATCTGACTCAAACTACTTACACATATGCCATGTATATGGATTCACATACTTATTTTTAGGCATTCGCGGGCTCATCTTTTTTCACCAAAACGCCGCGCGCTTTATTGCCCGCCGCGCAGATGAGTTATGAGCTTTTGCCTCTGCGCATTTGAACCAATCGACAGCAAACTGCGAATATTGCAAAACGAAAACGTAAAGACCGCAAAATTAATTTAATAATGCCTATATTTTGATAGAAAAAAGATAGTCTAACTGTTAGCGCCTCACCAAGTTCAATTAATATTTTTCTTCAATGAAAGTGTGCTCCAAATAAATTATTTACATAACCTCAAAGATGTTTCCAACATAACATAGTGAAGTCTTGAAAGAGTTCAGAGATTTCGAGGGTGGAAAAGTGAATTTGAAAAGTTAACACTGATAAATTAAAAAAAAATAATAATAATAATGGCGCAGTATCTTCTCTATTTAGCTCTACAGCTTTATATTCTATGTGGTTCCTCATGTCCTTATAGAACGAAATCTGCTTCGTTGCATTAACGTCTGAAATTTAGTTAGGAGCGATCCAGTTTTGAAGCCCACTGTTATAAGAATATAAAGCGTAAGAGATTATGTTTATTGAAGGAGCCAACTCAAACCACTTCCCAAACCAAAACCGTTAGTGACTATCGTATTATGATGTCTGTTTAATGACGATTTCAAAGGGAACGTTTATTTTGAGCTTTTGCCGAATAATACGATGATTATTAATTCTGAAAAGTATTGTGATCAGCTGAATAAATTGAGTGATGCATTCAAACAGAAGAGGGCAGAATTGATCAATAGAAAAATTGTAGTTTTCCACCAGTATAATGCAAGATATCTTACAAGTTTGAGAGCAAGCCAAAAGTTTTTGCAGCTTAGTTTATTGTGCAGCCACAACAACCATATTCTCTAGCCCTTTTGGAATATTACTTGTTCCAGTTTCTGAAAATATTTTTGAATGGTAGAACCTTCACCTCGAATCTGGACGCCAAGAATTAAACATAAGATGACAAAATGTATTGGAGCAAATGGTAGCCACACAAATTACTATTACGGTTTCCAAGTGCTAGAGTTAAATTGGTTAGAAAGATTTGATATGAAAAATTCACTGAGAATAAAAATTCTATTCAACATAATCTTCTAAATATCATTTAAAATTATGAATTGTATTAAGTACATATAAGGAATTGCACAGAGCCCTTCATTGCTATTTGTGTAGACGTCTCCCGTTCATATCTAAACGAACTATCGTAATTGAATATCTTGACTCTGAATATTTCTTTTAATGTAACATCAAATTGTCTATTCAAACAGTTAAATATATTAATTTGCTGGTTTCAAGTTTGATTTATGTGTGCTGCATAATATGCTTCGTCAAGAGCACGCGAACATCTGCAAGTGCTTGGAACAAGCAGCTAGGTATATTATTATATAGAGACAGGGTGCCCCTGGAGTGTATGTTGCAAATAAAGTGTAAAATCGGCTTATCATGTTGTAATCATTCAAGTCATACAAACATACATACAGAGGATCATTTTAAGAGTAAATATCGATCACTATATACCTTATGTTACGCTAAGATATGGTTACCCTCACCAGAGACAAATTCCGTCTCCTTGACGCGGTCTATACAGGGATTTGTTCAGAATTGTTCAGAGTGCTGGATCTTTGTGATCATATGTGACACAGAAGAGGACACATTAGATCATAGGTCACAGTACAAAATCTCAATTAATTTCTATCTATCTGTCTATCACAATTAAGTGATTTTTGAAAATTCTTCGTGTACATATTTTTGAGATAGCAATATTCGAGAAGAGTGAAGTTGAACTCAATTTTGATGCAATTAAGGCGTTGTTAAATCATAAAGACCTGGGAAAATTTTAAATATTTAAATATAATCAAATCAAAATTAATTAAGGTATGGAAAATTTGTGAAAATTTTCACCTATTCCTGAGGAACAAATAATAGAAAAGGCCCCTTTAGTATATATCTTGGGTGCTCATGAAGTTAGACTAGCTTAGAACACTCAAATCTTGAAACTTTTTTCTAGCATATTCTAGACATGTATTTGAATGTTTCAAACAGAAATTTTATATTGACATTTTCTTACAAACTGGCGGCCACTGGGCCAACTTTCAAAATCACCTTTTTTAAAAGGAAATTCTTGAAACTCGTTAATTCAACAACAAAGTAAACAAGAACAAAAAGTTAACTTCGGTTGCAACAAAGCTATAACAACCTTCACAAATAAATGACAGCTGTATGCTATAGTGAGTAGTGAGTGATCTGAAGCGGGATTTAGTTTTACATAAGTCTTTCTTTACATCAAATTTTGGAAATCCTTCTTTACCATTCTACCAAATTAACTATGTGGGCAAGAAATAGTAAGACTTTTTAATTTAAATTTCGCGCGAGAAACCATTTGTCGATTTTTTTTCTAGGTTGTTGTGACTGTCAGTAACATCTCTGCGAAATGTGACATTAAAATAATCTTTAATGTTTAGTTAACGCTTACCTTTCTGAAGTACACGAAGTGCATTCGGCGACTTATATCCGTACGATTAGTGCAAATAGAAGTTCCTTTATATTTTGTGTACGGAAACAAATTTCTAGTGCCTAAAAATTAAGATGTTGGAAAATGCCTTCGGTAATAATTGTTTATCGCGAGCAAGTGTTTTTGATTGTTACAAACTATTCAAAGAGTATCGAGAAAGCGTTGATAACGAACCACGTCCAGGACGGCCATCAACATCAATTGAGTAATAGTCAGAGATCTTATTTGCATCGCTGGAATATCGGAAGGGTGAAGAAAAGATTATTTGTGCCTAAAGAAAGTGAAAGCACGATTGGTTCCAAAATCACTCAATTTTTTCGAAAAACTGCGTCGTGTTAAACGAAAAAAACCACCTCAAAGCAGATAAAAAATCAAGGTTATATAGACAGTTCTTCGATTATAGAGGTGAGGTGCACTCTGAATTCCTTCCAAAATGCAACAAGAAATTCTGTTTGAGTGTATCAACTCATGGGCCGACAACTCTTGGATTTTGCATGATAATATATCGAAGCATACTGCATTGATTCTTCATGAGATTTAAGCCAGCTTTTCAACCAATATTGTGCCGCAACCACCCTATTCGCTGGACTTAATTCCATGTGACTTCTGGCTATTCAGCAAACTCAAATGTCCGCTTTGGGGAAACCGTTTTGAGTCAATTTTAGCCATTAAAAGTGAATACGCGTATTGAAGGCTACTCGGAAAGTGGTTTTAGGATTGGAAAAAACGTTGGTCCACTTTGGGGTCAAGTGGAATTGAGAGAGACAACATAGATTTCGAAGAATAAATTAGGAATTTGAGAATTATGAACAAAGTCTTACTATTTTGTGATCATAGTAGTATAATATATAGTGCAACAGAAGCGAACATTTTTCTTGTTTTAGATCCTAAAGCGTTCTTTAAGCTGAGAAAAAAACGTATGATATTTTGAAAATCCCAGAGCGGCTTTAACAATTCTCTATTGCTCTCTATTGCTCGTTGTGTTTATATCCAACCGGGGTATCTGGATAATGATGTTCTCCTTCCTCGTTACTGACTTCCATGGTTATAGCCGAGTTAAAAGGGGGGTCTCTCATCTGTGGTCATTGTGACCTTTTCATTTGGGGTATTTTTTTACATGGCGGGTCCCAACCACTGCGCTCAACCATGGGGAGGGATGATTTGCCTTTTCCCTTTGACTCGCCTTCAAACGAATGTTTTTTTAGCTACCCATAGATACTTGGTCTAAGACCGGAACTCGTGAGCTGCTTTAGCCATATCTAAAAAAAATCGTTTCTGGCCACTCCCAAGTGAATGGCGCTCACCGAATTTTCCTCGCTGTTAAAGCTTCTAAAATTGAAATACATTCTTTGCAATGATATTATTTATTTTGTCTCTTCGAATAAACTCATAAAAAGACACACTATATTTATTATTGGCATAAGTACAGCTCAAATTTACGTTTTTCCGTACAAAACAAAAAAACGCCAACACCTTTTCCAAGTACCTACAACCAATTATATAAATACTGGTGTACAAGTGCACAGCGAATATTTTGCTTTAATTACACAGAAAAGCGAGAAAAAAGTAAAAAGAAGAAAATTTATATGCAAGAAAAGTGCAACCAAAGCACTTCCTGTACTCGACGAATGAACAGTTCTTTGTGTTGGATTTTTTTGCTTTTTGTTTATTTTTTCTCACTTCTGTATGAATTGTTGCGCTTAATAAATTCCATGGAAGCAATTTTGCAGCGGCTAACAGTAACTAGTGGCCAGTGGCTAGTGGCTTTTGCCTTAGTGACTGCCAACCACGCCAACTCGCTGCCGGTGGATACCAAAACACACACACTCGCACATTTTTCTAACCATAATTGCAGACAACAGGCACCCATAACAATGTTCGTGGGCAAAGTTGCTTATGGACTCATATGCTTATGCACTTACCCAGTGCTGGAAAGCAGTAATATTTTATACCTTCAGTATTATTTTTATTTTTTCTATATTTATTTTATTTTTATTTTTATTTTTTTAATTTTCTTTATTGGGCATGTCTACCTGATTCGCAAGACTACTTCCCACTTCTGTTCATTTCCACTTTATGCACTGTTGCCTACCAACACCTCACCACACATCACACCCCCCACTAACGAAACTAAATAGCAACAAAGTTATGGCAACAACAATAACAAATCCAAGCACACGTCAATTATGGGCAAATCTTTGACGATCGACGTTTTGGTTTAGTTTATCTCGTTAATCGCTAATTTCGTAGTGAGTTACAGATTTTGGATAAGAAAACAGAAAAGTTGCAATTAACGGTGCAGCAACAACAGAAGTAGCAGCAGCGGTGTTTAGTTCGTGCGAAAGCCTTCATTGACGTTTTGTACCTTGTAATCATGATTTTCTATATGATAATTTTACTTTCTTTTGAGGATTTTTTTTTTTTTGAATATTTTCTGTTTGTTTGCACAGCCGCTGTCGATACCCCATTAAACACGCTAATAACACACTAGGCACACAGCATGCTTAAACAGCTCATAAATAATGGTTAAAGTGAAGCACATGTTAGTGCATAGGCATACGAAAATATGTTCACATTTCTAACATTTGTGGAGAAAATAAAAGGCAAAAAATATAAAAAACTACATAAGGAGAGGTTCAGCTCGGATGGAACCGAATATTATATCTTGTAAACACTTTAGATCATTTATATAACCGTCTTCGATTCGCCATTTCTCTGCTCGCTAACCGAAAGTAGTTAAAAAATTTTATGTGAAATTAACATCAAAGTTATTTAGTCGAATTTGATACAGAAATATATACCTCATTAAAGTGTAATAAAAGTGCTACAATGTTATCATGTTTTATGAAAAAAGGTGCAGTTAAAACTATAAATAAATATTATCATTAAAGCACAAACGTTAACTTCAGTTGCATCACAGCTATAATTCTCTTCACCGGATCATCATTTCCTTACAAGAAATTTATTTTGATTGATTTGTTTATATGGCAGCTATATGCCATAGTAGCCCGATCTGAAGAATTTCTTCGAAAATTTCAAAATGGCCATAGACAATAATCTGTGCCTAATTTCGTAGAAAATATCTCGTCAAATACAAAATTTTTCCATACTAGAATTTGGTGAGGATGTTGATGGGGTTTTCAATAAGAGTGTTACCAACGGTTTGGAATATCAATGAAATTTTTATTTCTGTCAAAGTGCATTCGATGCCATTTTGTATGGAACTCGATTTATTTTGCATGGCCACCACGGGCACGCTGGCAGAAGTCCAGACGCTGAACACAATTTTCACGTTTAAAGTTCAACAATCGTCGCTAGCTTGTTGGCATAGACCATAGACTTGATGTAGCCCCACAGGAAATAGTCTAACGGTGTCAAATCTCACCACTGAGGCGGTCGATTGACTGGGCCATTTCATTCACCAAACTTGGTTTTCAATAATATAAAGCGATTGTGACATTCGCTGTGTGGCTTGAGGCGCCGTCCTGTTGGAACCACATATTGTCCAAGTCTATATCATCCAATTCGGGACAAAAATATTCGGTTATGATTTAGCGGTAGCGATTTCCATTCACAGTAACGTGCCGGTCTTGATCATCACGGAAGAAGTACGGCCCAATGACGCGGCCGGCCCATAAACCGCAGCAAACCTAAATTTTTTTGGGATGCTTTGATAACGCATGGAGTACTTGTGGGCTGCTTGCCTGACCAATAACGCATATTTTGCTTATTAACGAAGCCATTCAGCCAGAAATAAATTTCATCACTGATGATGATTTGTCAATGTAAAACCGGATCATTTCCAAGTTGCTGCTTAGCACAATTCAAGAACACACGACGATTCTGTTGGTCAAGCGGCTGCAGTTCTTCCGCCAATTTGATCTTGTAGGAATCTACACCGAGATCTTTTCGCAAAATTCGCCACAACGACGTCACAGACATGTTCAACGCTTGCGAACGATGTGTGAGAGACTGATTTGGGTCCTTCTCAATTGAAAGGTAGCAATATTCTCGACACTGCGGGCACCTCTTTGTTTTACTGGCACGTGAAAATTTTGTGCTGTCCCTGTGAATTAAAATTTTTCCACTTGATGCTCAATTGTGGATGACTATGACGACCATAAATTAGACGAAGCGMTCTTAAAGTAGAAGCCACTGACTTAAATTTCGATCGTGAATTCTAATAATTTAGACGCATTGTTGAATCGTATATCTTTCCATGATGAAATGGCAAACCTTACTGAACAGAAATGTCAACAGAGCGGGAAAAACTATGGCGTCCTTTGCTGTCCTTATCGTTCTACTTTTGTAGCGTACCTATTAAAAACCCTATATCTAACTCGATTCAGGTGATACAAATAACTGTTATGTGAACAACTCTGTGAGCTCTGTATTAACAATTTTGAACTTCCTGGTCTCAATACTAACTTATTGCAAATAAAGAGTAAGCTTAAAGAGAGAAAGGAATAATACATATTCTGAAGTGATAGTGAAAGATATGACTTTTCCATCGGTCAAAGTTGATTAGGACTTAGCAGTAGATGAGAAGAAAAACACTATATCCAAGTGTGTAAATCTATATAAGGCTTAAGTATATTTATATTTGTATAACAAATACAACTAAAACCCAAAAATCGGCAGTTGAATGTTGAATAACCGCTGGGCAAACAACACGACATTTGTTCATCATTCAAACTCAAACTTTAAAATGGTGAAGCGTAAGCGCTTAACACTTTTATGTCTTTATGTCATTATTTTCAACACCTTGACCATGCCATCACTCAAACAAATGTGCCTACCAAGTCCGCGGGCCAAATAATCAACCAAAATGCAGCTCTGCAAAGCAAAGCCAATCATCAGTTGGCACAATAGCTGTGAAAATTCCGACCATCATTTGAGTTTGCAATAAATAATACAACGATTATTCGTTGAATTGTTTAAATATTTGGTTAACATTGATTTCCTACCGTTAACACCGTGTCGCGCACAGCCATTATCGCTCTCATAATGAACGTAATTACGATTTTTGCAATTTGTCACACTTTTGTTTATGATGTGTGTGTTGATTTTTAACCCATCTGTTTTTATTTCCCTCTTTTCGGTTGTCTTTTATGATTACGGTATTATTAATTAGTCCGAGCTTTTGTATATGGCTGAATGCGCTGCTATAAAAAATCAAATTATGCACTCTTGTACTCTAATTTTAGATATTTTCTTCATCTTCTTTGGAATCCGGTGGAAACGAAACGGCTTCGCAAAATGAGAAACATATTTATAGTAAGCAGGTGCTTAGTAGGAAATTTTGACTATCTTTTCCTATGCTCGAGTTCCTATCTGTTCCAATATCATAATTTCTATAACATATCTCATAGGTTTATTGATATTTTCGATAAAAGTTCCTGTTCGCATGACATTTGGGTCTACGTAACTGGAACGTACCCGAATTTTTATCTGGCCAAGGACTGTCAACTCGCCAGAATTCTGCAATATTTGATATCCGGGGACTTTAATAGTTTTGATTCGATTTGGACAATTTTTGTTCATAAGGTGGCCCACTTTAGCACAGTATGCGGGTAAGGTTTTATCCTCCGATAAAATCATTAGTGCTTAGTTTTTTTTTAGAAAGAGAAAAATTCAGACACAATTTAAAAATGTGTTATATGGGAAGTGGGAGTGGTTTCAGTCCAATTTCTCACGTTTTCGCAAATATTCGAAATATAGGCGTGTCAAGGTGGAATTTTATACCAACTTTGGTCGATATAAGTCGAGTAGGTATGGACATAAATGATTGCACCTAATGATGCCATTTTAACCCCCGGCTTCTATAAAGCCCTCTTGTCCAGTGTGTTAAAATTTAATATCTGTGGTGTATTTGATTATTGAATTATCGCGTTTTAAGAAGTTTTTAACAAATCCGTTAATGGAGAGCCGACGAAGTTACAATTCCATGTCCACCTGTCAGTAGGATTTCTTAAAAGATTTGTTCTGAACGAATTTGGTTATTGTATCTTTGGTGGTTTAGGAGCTTTGTACCTTAAAGCTATTTGGGTGCGGGCTGTGACCATTTTTCCAAATTATTAAGTTCACAGATGCCCCTTGCTACTGCAATCCACTCACTTTTTGATAAAGAAATGTACTTTTTCTTAATTCTTACTCAATTAAAACTTGCACGAACGGAGAGACGGACAAACAGTCACTCGGAATTCAACTAATTTCGTCATCCTGATCATTTATATATGTATACAATCCTATATCTTTTTTTATATTTTTAGGTGATAAAAGCAACCGTTAGGTGAACAAAATTATTACACTCTGTAGCAACATGTTGCAAAGTATAAGAAATTGCAACGCTGATATCGGCTATCAGATCGATATCTCCAGAACTCAAAGACTAGTTCACGTATGTACAGACAGACGCACATAATTAAAGCGACTATACGATCTCCGACGTTTTCTTCTCAATGTCATAAAACTTATTATACCTTGTTCAGTCAATCACGTCGAAAGATTATGTGCGCTTTTTTGAAAAAATCTAGCATCGTCTTACGAATTTGCTTTAAAACTAATAAGCAGTCGTTTGCTAACTGAAGTACAATATATTTTCTTTTCTTAAATACAACTTCGTTATTTAGATAAGAGAACATGAAAATGGCAACGATAAATTTCATGAAACTGAAACACCGTATTAATTTTTCGTCTTTCTTTCCGTTTGTTTTCTATTTCCATATATTTTTTATGAAGGTTCAACTGTTATAATTTTATCATTCGCCCTATAATAACAAATTGAAAATACAATCAAAAACAATCAACATATTTCTATTATTTCGGTTTCAAATATAACAAAAATGTATAAATGCCGTCCCACCGGCGAGTGGATGAGCTATGATGCTAATACACGAACACCAAAATCAGTTACACATGAAATGCTTGAGGCCGGACGAAAAGCGACATCAAACATACGCATCATCGCCAGGAAACAACTCAACTTTCAATCCTATCCCATGAACGACTTCCGCTTTGATTTGCTGCACTTCGATAAGCCTAAGGAATTTCAGAGTGTTTCAACCTACAAACGTGACTATGTTGAACCATTACCATCGAAGTGCAAGCCGAAAAACGTACATGATGTAGAATCACCGGATCCACTTTTCAATCGTAGAACAGTGAACGATTTTGAAATGGTGCCTTGGGTGGATACAAAGTTTATGGACGATAAAGTTTTTAATATCTCAGAGTCACGAAGAAAAATCAACTTCTTTAGGCAATTGCGGAATCGGAGCTTCCAATTTTAATAAATTTGCAATAAATTGGAATGAAAATGGAGACAAGCTGTTGATATGATAATGCATACACATTGTTGGCATATACACAAACAAATTTATATTGATTGAATGAAGTTAATAAATCACCTTTGTTTACATACCAGTTATATCTAATAATTCGCGTACAATTGAAGCATATTTTCTGCGGAAGCTTGAGTTTTGCAATAGCGGATATAGGAAACAAATTTTGTACAAGCGCAAAAACCACTTTGTATGCTAAGCCACAAACACTAGACACTTTGAAAACTAAATTGAAAACAAATGATTTAATTTTACAGCTAGTTGTAGATACTCTACAATAATTTTTGACTGTTAAATGCACTTCAAATATATTTAAAATATTATAAAGCGATTTATTATATTTTCAATTTACTCAATCGAATTTTCCAGACTAGATGAACGCGCCGTTATACATTAAAACAACCTTCGCGACCCCTACCGGTACAATCGAATTTGACTGTGTTTCATAAGCACGCAGTGTTGTATGTTAAGTTATCAAATATTCCAATTAGAATTTTAATAGTTATATATAAATCGCTTGCTTCTGTGCACGTGGTGAGCTTTTAAATAAAACATTTTTTTTTTTCAAGAATTCCAAGTTAACATTTTTCAGCATATACATATGCTTTTAAGCCAAAAATAATTAAAAATTTGAGCTAATACTTTTCAGTAGCAATACAACATAGGCCATCGTACAGTTTACGAAAGCACTCATCGCAACACTGTTCCCGTCGAGTGGGAAAAGTTTGTTTCGCCAATTGACATTTTCTTTTTGGGAGTTTTGTTCGAAAAGTGTAAAATTCTAGTGAGTCGAGTGAAATTTTTTAAACAACTTCAAAAGCGGCAGGATTTTAAAAATATAAACTCACATAAATTGTTTTTAGAAAGCCCGGAAAGTACACATTGAAGTGCAGCTGAAAATTTGTTTCAAAGAAGTGTGTGAGTGAAACATTAATAACAAGCGACGCCATCGCAAAAGTAAGTGTAGTGGGAAAATTAAAGAACCACAAAAAGAAAATACGCATACATTTTCCATTTTCAAAGACGTACCCATCCAAAGTGACGCTTTTTACACGGCGCAAGTTCGATTTGCATTGAAAACTTTTGTGTGCTCTGTGGGTGCTAAAAGCGATAGTGCTCAAGGTGAAGGGGAACCAAAAAAAGCGATAGACGCACAAATATCCGTAGATAGGAAAATTGGTATTGTCAGCTAGTTGAGTTGCACAAGACGAACCAACAAATAAAACACAAGAGCAAAACAAAAGCAAGTAGAAAGTAAGAGCATCGACGGCATCGACAGCATCACGCAGTATACGTAGCATTAGCAGACACAACATTTACAGAAATCGAAAGTCATAACCATGAGTTCGGTACGTACGCCTTACACGCTGCAAGTTGATTGTCTTATGCCAATCACATATTACACTTATTTATTTCATATTTCCATGCTACAGATATCAAATGTGGAAAATCTGTCACCACAGACAATTCGTCAAGTAATGAAGGAAATGCAGCAGATGAGCGAAACACCATTAGAGGGCATCAAAATACAAATAAATGACGCTGATGTAACTGACATTCAAGCGCTAATCGAAGGTCCTGGTAAGTAAGTGTTGATATGGGCATTGCATACAAACAAATACTGGTTTCGGTGACTCCCTTGCACCTCTATACAAGCTTTTTGTAAAAAATAATGACAAATAAGAAAAATCAAAGCAAACTGTCCTTGATACGCACGTCGTTTGGCCTTGCCGCGAAGCTACTTGTACTACGTGCATATTAATAATAATTTAATTAAACGTTTTTCCTTGTATAGATATTAATAATATTTTATACCTATTACAGCTGGCACTCCATACGCTGGTGGCGTTTTTCGTGTTAAGCTAACACTCGGAAAAGATTTTCCGCAATCACCGCCAAAAGCCTTTTTTCTTACAAAAATATTTCATCCAAATGTGGCGGCTAATGGTGAAATTTGCGTAAACACATTAAAGAAGGATTGGAAACCTGATTTGGGTATTAAACATATATTGCTTACCATAAAATGCCTTCTCATAGTACCAAATGCGGAATCTGCGCTAAACGAAGAAGCTGGTAAACTGCTACTGGAGCGTTATGATGATTACTCGCAGCGTGCAAAAATGATGACGGAAATTCATGCGCAGGTTGGTATTTAGTTACTGAGAAATCGTGACCTCCGTATCGATTTTTTGATATTTCAAAACCGCGTAATCCCTTAAATATAACAGCATTCATATAAAATATATACATACAAATATAAAATACTCATACTTTTCCTCCATTTCATAGCCCGCAAAAGGTGCCGCCAGTGGTGATGCGAAAGATGATGATGGTCCCTCCTCTAAAAAACATGCTGTCGACAAAAAACTGCAGGACAAGAAAAAAGAAAAGCTCATAAAAGAGAAGAAACGTATGTTGAAGCGGTTATGAGGCGGTAGTTGTATATGTATTAAGCCTTTACCAAAGGGCGGTAACACAACAAGTCACCTTAGCGTTCAATTCTTTAAAAAAATTAACAAAAACAAACTAAGCCAAAACATCCATGAGCATTAAGTGGCAAATGCAAGTATAGACGCAGCGGCAACAGAAGCAGCATTAGCAATTATAAATAATACCCAATTGCAACAATAATAACAACAAAAGCATAATAATAATAACAGGGTTGAAGTATGCAGAGGAGAGCACTAAATTTGGGGACAGCAGCACAGTTCTAACGAACAACACTAAAAATCACTACACATGTTATAAAAAAATCAGTGTGAAACGGTATATTCACTATGTGCGCTATTTATATGCTACAAGCTTCGTCTGCTGCATTTCTTTTATTTCTTTAATTTGGCACATTTTAAATGGAATGGATTATCATTACAATAGCTTTATGTTTTATTAATGAATTAATTTGGACACGATACCGTAGGCATCACATAAACAAGACACATACACACACACACATACACTTCTTTTAATTGAGCCATGTTCGATACATAAACATATAAATATAACTTTGTGTAATTCTCCTTAGCTTTCTCCTATGAAATTAGTCAGGATAGTATAATAATTGTTATAAAAGAGAAGAACCTAAACACTATGTAGTATAATACTAAGTTTTATTTAGCATTAATTTACCTAATGTATTGTTCTAATTGCATATTTATAAACTCCTAGAAACAAAAAAATAGAGAAAATCAAAACTAATTTTATATTTAACGTCTTATGGACACATGTACACCATGTGCATACATGTATGTATATATGCATTAGGGTGTTCGTTATTAGCTAAGTTGATTTTTTTTAACGCCCTCTGATATGGCAGGTTTTGCCCACAAATATGACAGACAAATTTAACAGCTCCTCAAACATTTTAAATTTTGCATATTAAAAATGTAAAAAATCAATTTTGAGAAGAACGGACTCCCTAATACATACGTATATTTTTCAGAACGATTCAATGGCTACACAATTTCTTTTATATAGCAAAAGAGCGAAATGTTTAGCATTATGCGTACTCACATACAAAAATGTTTATGATTTATGACTATGTGTGTAGGAACATACACACATTTCCTTTTCTTATATTTGTATGTATGCGCGCTTTGTTTTTGCAGCATTTAAGTGCACTTGTGCTCAAATCAAAAAAACTGCTAACATTTTCCTTCAAACTCGTACTCGCCACAAATCGCCATCCACAACACCCACACACTTACTGCATGCACAAGTTGGTTAAATACATACATATATATTACTTACTACATATAAATTTATTGTATTAAACGTTCATGCATTAAAACTGATATACATATACTGAGAGTGAAGAAAAAACAAAGCAAAAAAAAACAAAAAGATAACAACAATGAGAATCGCCTAACCAACACCTTCCCGTGTACCATTTTTAGCGTGTAGTAGTCTGAAAAATAAAAGAAAAGCAATTGTGCAAACAAAAAATGTAAAATGTCAATTATAATGTTCTTATAATTTTGATTCTGATGGACATTGAGTGTTGGAATTTGTAACAATTCATGCATAATGGTTGAGCGATGTAGGAAGTTCGTCGCAGCGGCATGTGGTTATGATTTAATGTCTTGCTTGCGAAGTATGTATGTGTGGGCGTGACAAGGTACGCAACGCACGTTATTTGTAATATTTTTTTATGATTTCTTTTTTACTTTGGAAATACTAATAATTTGCTTTTTACGTTTTCTTTGCCATTTAATATACGTTTAATTTGAGTGCAAATTTGAAGCATTTTTTTTCTTTAATTTTTTGTTTTTACATTTCAAATTAAATAGTGTCAACAAATAAAATTAAACTTACTAACGTTACTAAATATATCGATTTCCGCTTAAGCTAAATTATTTTTTTTACCCTTGCTGCAGAGTGTAATAGTTTAACCTTACGGTTGTTTCTATCACCTATATACACATATAAAAATGATCAGGATGTCGAGACGAGTTGAAATCTGGGTGACTGTCTGTCCATCTGTCCCTCTGTGCACTCTGTAACTTGAGTAAAAATTGAGAGGCCGTGATGGAACTTGGTGCGCCCATTCTTTGGCAAAAAAAATCGAGTTCGTGGTTGGGCGTGATTGGACCGCTGCTACGCCCACAAAATTTGTATACTCTTACAACCTGTTGCTGCAGAGTATCATGGTTGTGTTCACCTAACGGTTGGACGTATCACTTAAAACTAAGCGAGATAGATATAGTGTGATATATGTATGTACATATAAATGATCAGGATGACAAGAAAAGTTAAAATCCGGTTGACTGTCTATTCGTCCATCCGTACAAGCTATAACTTGAGTAAAAATTGAGATATCTTGATGAATCTTGATATGCCCATTCTTTGGAAAACAAAATCGACTTCGTAGCGCAATCGGGCCACTGCCACGCCCACAAATCGCCATTTAACGAAAACCTATAAAGTGCCATATCTAAGCACTGAATTAATATATAAAGCTGTAATTTGATACGCAGTAGCCAGAGGCACCGGTGGGCCAAAATTTTTGGAAAAGTGAACGTGGCCTCGCCCTCTAATAAGTTTAATGTATATACACTTGTGCTCATACAATTAAGCCACATAAACGTTATGGTGTACAAATTCATAAAAGTTGAATTTTATTGATAAATCGRAAAAAAAAGTTTCACAAAATTAAAAGAAAGTACTTAAACTTTATTGTACTTATAGTTTTTTAAAGGTAAATTTTAATGTAAAAGCAAAAATCTGTTTTCTTCTTC
>NW_017537156.1:1687006-1699222 GCF_001853355.1 Bactrocera latifrons
CTTAATTATGTGAGCACAAGTGTACATATCTCCTAAAACACTTAGGGAGCAACAACCAAATTCGACCAGCATGAATCTTGCAAGGCTCTCGGGACCCGACTAAACGATTTCGGCGAAATTTGATACGTGACTTTATTTTTATGTTCTTGTGTTACGTTGTGAAAATGAGCGAAATCGGACAACAACCACGCCTACTTCCCATCAAGCACAATTTTAAATTCTATTTGATTCTTTTACTTTCCAGTGTACAAATCAAGAAGCAATTAATATAACGGGTTAAACTTTTGCTCGAATAATTCCTTTAGTGTATGCCACTATATGACCAAACATTTTTCTAATCCAACGAAAACTATTCACGCCGCTAGGTACCGAATATTTCCACCCCAGTATCAATAATTGACTTTTGGTCAAAAATATCGGTCAATGTCTTAGGTATATAATTAAAATTCATGGATAGTACTTCTCTGACAATGATATGTCTGTATTTCAAAAATGCGTTGAATCTGGTAAATAAAGATTTTCGAACTGCAGGGTGACTTTGAGTTATCTCCATGAAAATTAGAGAGCGGGCTTTACTCATAACAGTGTATCTTTTGTGTTTAAAATAGATCGATTTGTGCGAAAAATTTGACCTAGTCCCTATATAACTAATATCACGATTTTCGCGGATCCGTCTGACTGTATTTTATATGATTGTTTCTTTAGTATGGGGCATGGTAATAGCAGGAGTTATTGGGAAGTAGCAATATATCATTGATTTTCCTTTTTCTAAGTATTTCCCTGGCTTTGATTCTTGCAAGTTTGAAGAGTATAAAATGTTCGGTTGCATCCCATAATATAGGAAATTACCAGTCAAGTTACCAAATATTAATTTTGTTTTATCTCCGCTTTTTGACGATTTTTGTAATCTCTCAGGTTTTTTTAGCTTTCTTTTTTCTATTTGAATTTAATTTATTCTTAAATATTTTTTCAATTAACAGGTTATTTTTATTTAAATTATTTATATATATTTTTTATGTTTGTATGTATAGTATATGCATATTTATTATTTTTAATTTTTCATTTACTTTTATTCTTTTATTATAACTTTTTTTCTTTTTAACTTAGCACTTAACAGTTCAATTTTAATTAAATTGTTATGTACATACATTTGTATATGGACAGTTATTATTTTTTAATTAATTTTTTCATTTCCCGTTATTTATTTTTCTAATTTTTATTATTTATTGTTGTACATACAAACATACAATTAGATATAGTTTCTTTTATTTTGCCTCTTTATTTGTTTTAAATACTTTTTGAGTATTACTAAACATTTTATTTTTTCTTTCTATATTTTTTCATTTCTTTCTACTTTATTTTTTAATTCTAATTTTTTTCATACATTATTGTTTTTGCTCATATGTCGTTTATTTTGTTTGATAATAATTTATTTTCATATAAACAATTATATTTATTATGCTGTCCTCTTTTCTTCGTTTCTTTCCTTTTATTTTATTAGTCAAACACAAATTAAATTACATTCTAAATTGATCCCAACCTACTTGGCATTAATATACACATATGTACATATGTGCATACATACAATATGTACATATATGTATATACATACACATGTATTCAAACTGCACTCATATTACAAAATATTATTTTTGTGACAGAAGTGAAAACTTACGCGTTGCATTACTTTTCCAATATGTTAATTACCAATGCCGTAATTGTCGCGCCACAGCTGGTCACCGCCAAAGTCAACATTGGCTATTTCTTTCCTAAAGTACATCTATGTACATACAGGCATACATACTACATAGAGACTTTTTGCAAACATCAATGAATATGTAAGTATTAATTATGCGAATTGCTTGTCAGCAGAACTAAAAAAAAATATAAAACAACAACAATTTTACACACTATATGTGGGTTTGCACATATTGTGTAATTTTTTATGTGTTTCTATTCTTTTTTTTTTTTTTAATTTTTTTATGTAGGCACACAAAAGCGGAGCAACTACAACACTTGACTTGCAACAGCGTCACACCATGTCACTCAGCGATTCTTTGCAGCGCTGACTTTTCATATGTTAATAGGAGGGGAGTGCGGGATCGCGCCACAATGGATTAGAATCGTTAGTTTGCGATTTTTCTGCGAAAAAACATACATATGAATATACACATATTAACGTCAGTATAAATTGACTCGCGCCCAATGCAACAAAAATAAATGATATGCAAACATACATATAGTATGTATGTGTCATATCGTCAAAGCAGGCTTTTAAATACTTGTTGTTGTGCATTAAACTCATTATATAATATAACAAAAGAACTTTTTGGGAAGAGAAATATACAGCATTAATAAAAATTAAAAAAAAAAAAACAAGCAAACAAGTTTACTTTAGCTGCATCGAAACTATAAAAACGCTCACCAGTGCATTTCTTATAGCATAAAAGATTATCAAAAGATCTTTATCTTGATTTTCATTGCTTGCATCTTGGTCAATCAAAGAAATAATCAGAACTACTTGCTTCACGAATGCCGCTGTCGCCGCTGCCGAAAAGAAGGAAGAAGTCAAAATGGAGGACTCGGAGTCAGAGGAAGATGATTTCGGTTCTTCGACTAAACAGATCAATACAGAAGTCAACGATTTCACAAAAAACTTCAGCGACTAAAGCATCAGTTTACCGTACACGAAGAAAGCATTTGCTCCCTTTTTCCGATGATTTTGCATTTTGCAAAAATCTTCAAGGTTTTATGGCTGAAATGGGATTAACAAACTATGATCCAAGAAATTGCCGTCTATTCATAGATTCGTCGAAACGCAGTCTTCAGTGCGAGCTCTTACATAACATAATTTAAGTAAAATGACCTGTACATTCAACAAAAGCTAAAGAGAAATATCTCACAGTAACCTTGGCTATGGAGAAAATAAAATTTATAAAGCATAACTGAACAGAACACTGGACTAAAACTGATTGATCTTTGAGAGTAAATTTAGTACAGAGTAGTGTGAATGTGATAAAAGCCTCTATCTTCATATAAAGTCTGTAGTTCTGATAACACAGTTGTTAAAAGCTGTAAACAAGAATTGCTAATCAGTAAAATATTTTCGTAATTGAGCACAGAAAAAATTAAAGCTGGTATTTAGAAGGTCCTTAAATAAGGGATCTAATAAAGGACCAACATTTTACTAATTGTATGCCAGATGAGGAGATCTCTGCATGTATAGAATTTATTTGGGTTGAACAAAATCGCTTAGGAAATAAAAGACTTTCAGACTATATTCAACACATTGGTGACAAATATCGGCAATTCCGTCAAATGAGCACCCTCCTGGAAGGAGGACTTGTACAAAATCTCAGATCGATATCACATAATATACCCTGTTCAGGGTATAAAACCCATTTCAAATGTGTATCTATTTTTGCACAACTCAAAGTGTTATTTATATACATTCAGCAACTAAAAAAAAATTTTATTTAATTTTTGTTTATTTTCTCTGACAATTATGCCTTCTTTCGTCTATAAGCTCAAAACAATTAAGTTGGATATATCCAAATTTTATCGCAACAAGCAATTATTTTGAAAGCAACAATCAAAAATCAGCATTGAATGAATGGAAGAAAGCGAACAAGAAAGCAAGTTGAGAAAAATTTCAGTTCACGTTCTTTCAAGATCAACTTGCCCATCCAATCAAGCAACCACATAGCTAACGCAAAAAAAAAAAATTACTCTGCACCTACCGACTTTCATACAAACGTACAAATGAGTAATTACTCAGCATTGCGTCGCGCTCACACAAAATAGTCAAAATCTTTCAAACTCGCTTTTGTAATATTTTTCACTCCTTGATTTGCCATATTTGAAAAACACGCTGCCACAGTGAAGATCAGCCAACACACACAGCAGTGGCGTGGCCGGAAATGCCGTATTGGAGAGGGGCTAGCAGGCGGGTTACAAGGTATTTTTTAATTTTTTCTTTTCGTAGTGGCTAGCGCTTTAATTGAAAGAAATTCTGCAGAAATTAGTACTTTATCTTAGTTTGTTGCTATAAACAAGAAGTGTCGCTGGATGATGAATAAGAAAAACACTACAGAATAATTTTTGTCGACAGTTGGAATATTTCTAATTTCACAGTGATATCCCGACAGCCAATAATGTATAATCGTGGTTATAGTCACGAGTAAATCACATTGATTTTATTGCGTGTAAGGGTTCCAATAAAGCTAGTTACATCGAGTGCTTTTTCTTGCTTATAAATTCCAACCAGAACGACACTGTCTCCGAATTGTCTTGAACTCTTTCATAGTAACTACATACTACTGGCATAGTCAGCAAACCTGATGACAGAACCTGTTTCGCCTTGTCGTGGTGAACTATCAGCCTTATTGCTTTCTTTTAAATCTAAAACACAGCAACTGAGTCCAACCCAAGTCTACGATAAGCAAAAAACAAATATATATATTTTTTTAATATCTTTTCTCAGTAGGCTTTATTAAATATCGGACTGTAATTCTTGCCGCCGTTTGGAATAAGGAATTGAACTTGTTAAACGGTCCATTAGTCGACTAAAAATCAACGTGTACCGAAGGTGCCACTAAGTTTATAAGCCCCAGTAGGAATAATGGCCCTATAATGTATATACAAATGATCATCATGGCGAGCGGAGTCGATTTGGCCAAGGCCGTCGGTCCGTATAAATACAAATTAGACTTTCAGTTTTCGAGATATCTACATTTTTTCACACGTCCATTTTTTCCAAGAAGATGCTTAGCTTACGAAACTGCCGATATGGGCCACTATAGGTAAGATATAGCTGTCTACAAACTGATAGACGAAAATCGAGCCCTTGTATATGAAACCTGTGAAGGATTCTTTTCTTGTTGATAGATAATAGATGCTGTTTGACCCATCGGGATCCGCACTTTGTTTCAAGCTACAGATGCTCAGGCCATATTAGGTTTGAGAAGGATCGGAAAGTAGCTTACATTGTCTAGTTTGTATTAATGTATTCGTAGAATTTTGTTTGAACTATAACGTGCGTGTCTTAACTCAATAAAGTTCGTTGGTAAAACTGTTTCGCCTTATCATAATAACTTGATGAATCAACACCGTATGATTGAAAGACGTTGGTCAGTAGATGGCGCAAGTGTTCATATATAGACTATTTGAAGAATCCACATATTTTTTTCATTAAAAATTCCCACTTCTTCAAATTGCGAATATAGCCGCGTATTGGCGCTTTCGTGCATCAACCGTGCTGCACCCAATTGCCGGACGCCAGTGTTTGCTTGACGCACCGTGTGTTGGCGTTTTAACTTTGTTATTCTTGATGTTGTTGTTTTTAATATTATTGGCATTGCCGCTATTGTTGTTGTTGCGACGGTTAAGGCTGAAAGTAAAAACAAAACGATATTCATATGGCGTCGCTGTCGCCGTTTCAAAGTGATTTTGGAGGAAAGCTTTATGCCTGTGTGTGTGTGTTCGCACTCATATTTGTATATTATATACATATATGAGAGACCGCTTGAATAGCTGGAGGAAGCACAGCGCTGAGGCGGTGGGATGTGCGTGGCGTGCGGTGTGCGGCAGGTAGGTATTAAGCGCCTCAGCTGGCTGCTTGGCCGACGACTGGTAGTGGACGACGTCAGTCAAAGCTCAGGCAAACCTCTGGGTGTGTGTGCTTGTGTATATTGTGACAGCAATATACTCCGATGGACCGCAACACCGCAAATTGTTTGCGCTTGAAAATCGTAAGCAGGTAGATCGACAGATCAGTTGTGACGCGATACTTGTACGAACTGCACGAAACCACAGCGTATCTTAGCGAATACGATCAGGCGTTGTGTTGTTGCTGTTGTTGCCGCATGTACGAATTAGTTGGTCGAATCGATATCGAATTTACGGTGTGTTGTGTGGTTTTTGTTGTTGGTATATTAAATATATAAATTAGTTGTTAATACATGTGTAGTTTTTGTTGTTGCGTGATTTTTTGTTGTCACCTCAAAGCGATGATTAGCCACTCTCGTGCGAATCTTACAAAGTGCTAAATCTAATTGGAACGAATTGGCGATTTTTGTGCATTTTGTTGTTGTGAAAAACATTAGCAGCAATTGTTGTTTGTTTGTTGGTTTTAAGATGTAATGTGATCGCCAAGTTATTTATTGAATTGCCCCAACGATTTATTGATTGATCGGATGTGATGAATCGTATTTTCACTGTCATATATTTGCGTTCTGTAAATTCTGTGACTTTTTAAATGTGATGGATTTGATAAAAAAACTTAAGAAAAAAAAAAGAAAAAATAAAGTGAAAAAACTATAAAATCAAATTAAATTAAAATATCTTGCAAACAAATACAAATTAATTTGTATTATTAACAAAAAGTGAAAAGTAAAATAATAAAAAAAGTGAATTAGAAATAAATTACATTGACCGAAATGCATAGATTTAGATAAGAAATATAAATTAATTAAAAATCAATCTTGATAAATTTCAATAACATAAATGAATAAAAATTTCTATAATTAAAATTTAGTTTTATTAAATTTGTTAAAATGATTATGTAAAAACTTTTTTATTAATTACTTCAAGTAAATTAAAAATAATTAACCGATTTAATTAAATCATAATTAATTTTTTAGTTTTTATAATTAATTAATTATTATTAACATCTTTAATTTAAAAAGAAATTAATTTAAATTATTAATTTAAAAAATAGTAGTAGTAAAATTAATTATAATTAATTTCGTTAAATTAATTAAAGCTTAAGTTAAATGTATTATTTAAAACTTAATCATAATTAAAGTTTATTTATATTAAATTTATTATTATGATTAATTTAACTCTTTGTTTTATTAATTAATTATAATTTAACTTATGTTGACCATTTATTCGATGCAAGTGAAAATCATCAAAAATTAAACTTAATCATAATTAAAGTTTATTTATACTAAATTTATTATTATGATTAATTTAACTCTTTTTTTTATTAATTAATTATAATTTAACTTATGTTGACCATTTATTCGATGCAAGTGAAAATCATCAACAATTAAACTTAGTTAATTTTTATTAACTATTAAAATTATATTAAATTTAATTTTTATAATTAATTAATTATAATTAACCTCCATAATTTAGTAAAAATTTAATTTAAATTGTTAATTAATAATGATTTGCTATACTTAATTGACTAACAAATTTGAACTAAAATAAATTATAATAAAGAAGATGCAAAAAATATTTATAATTGCTAAATATACGAAAAATATTTGTAACAAAAAAATAATAATTAAACAAACGAACAGATTTAAACATATATAAACAAATTAAAAAAAAGTACTAGCATGTGTTAAATTATTTATAATTAAAAATTAAAAATTGAAAAAAAAATAGTTAAAAAATTTAGTTATAATTTAAAAAAATGAAAATCGATCAGGTTAAATTAATTATAATTATTAGTTAAATTTGTTTAAATTAATTAAGTATTAAAAAAATTTTATTAATTAATATTTGAAACTAATTTTTTTATTGAATAATATTTGTTAATTATATTTAATTAATTAAATTTAAATTAAATTAAATTTACTTTTAATGGCTAATAAAAATTAATTATGTTCAATTTTTCATGATTTTTAATTACATTGAATCATTTGCACAATAAATTTCATTAAATTGCAATTAAAGTGTGATGCGATTATTAACCAATTCCATTAACAATACACAATATGCAAGTAATCACTCCAGTTTGGATAGTCGAGTACAATTAAAGCATAATAATTACTATGTCAAAAGGCATGCAACAATCTTATGTAAGCAGTTATATGACAACAGTGGATCGAAAAAAACATGAGCACTTATTATATTTTTTTTATTTTTCACTTAAACCAACAACAACGTTTTGGTATGCTTATAGTGCACTGCTTTGACGGATGAGTAATGAGTCAAGAATGAGATAACCGACACACAATCGAACAGCAAACGAACGACTTAGTTAAACGGCAAACTGCAGATCGAATCGAAATCGAATCGTCGCGATCGACTTGTTTAACTTGAGCGCTTGCACGCGCCCAAGAGAGCGCTGGAAAAAGTGAAACCAATTAACGCGATTTTTCGCATCATTGCCTCCGCCGACCGCACGCCGCGCCGCAAAGTGCAGCACAACAAGTGGAACGCTGTCGCCAAATACAAGCAACGACGCGCGTGTGTTGGTGTGCGATGCGGTGTGGGGCGTGGTATGGTGTACTCAGTGTAACGGCGGCCCTTTGAGCGCGCACCTGCGTAAACGAGCGTCAGCTATTATTGGCGTTTTATTTTGCATTAAAATTTGGGACCACTTTTTTTTTTGTTCTAATCATTTGTTGCAATGTTGCTTGTACAATGCGGGCAGTTTATTGACTGGCGGTTGCGCCGAAGCGTGAAAATTACAATTTTCCAAACATCTGTTCGTCTGGCAGCGATACTGGCTTGTAACTCGGTGCAATTCAAAAACAACAAACAAATAATCCAAATTACCGCGCTCAATTTAAATAACATGTTTGGTTTTGGAAAATATTTGCACTAAAGTGGTCAGCGCAGCGCATGGCTGACGCAAAAAAATTTAAATTGAATCGAAAAAATGGAAAAATGCACAAATTCGTAAATTAAATCGCATGCGCCAATGTGAGAAAAACTAAAACAGTTCGGCGAGCCGCCTGCTTGCTTCCAGCTCAAGCCAAATATCGAGTTGCAGCTGATTGCGGCTGTCGTCATCGTTACAAACCTGCTTGCAACGCGCATGCGCAAACCCAGTACGCGCAAGCTTTAGTGGTTCACAACAATTACACTGCTTATTTACGCGCGCACGCTCAACTCACTTAACGCGCTGCGTAACGGTGTAATTCGCCGCCAGCGCTTGAGTGACGAAGTTCAGCACACAATTAAGTGAAAAAAAAAAACAGAGGAACGCTGAAGCTAGTGCGGCGCAGTCATTAAATTGCAAATTGGCGCGGGTGAGCGCCACCACTAACATTGCCGGCAGCCCACATATGCGCTTGCGCATGCGCCGCCAACACTCGGCACGTCAATTCGTTGCGTGTGGTGCGCGCATTAGTATGGCTGGCAGTTGGCTCTTGTGGTCAGCGACGGTAGCTTGTTGCCCACTGATTGACTAGCTGCCTGATTGGCAGCTTATGCGAGCCAGTTGTTAAGCTTTTTTTCTTCTGCGTGGTTTTTATTGTTACCTTTTGCTTGTGTGCCAAATCGAGTTCGTTTCTTTTGTCTTTTGATTGTCGACCCAATTTTCTACGCTTGCAACGGGATGGCCGATGATCGTTTCCTTTTCTAGCGCTGATTGCGTTTTTTTCGCTTATTTTACTGTCATTCATACAACTCGAAAACTTAAAGCGAGTTTTATGTTCATTCATTTATTAGTTGCGCGCTTAAGTTTTTATTGTATTTTCCGCTATTTTTTTGTTGCTTGCGTTTTATACCCCTTGCAGCATGTTGCTAGAGAGTAAAACAGTTCTGTTCATCTAACGGTTGCACGTATCACCTAAAACTAATCGAGGTAGATATAGGATTATATACATAATATAGTATATAAATTATCAGGATGAGAGACGAGTTGAAATCAGGATGACTGTGTATGGGTGTCCCATAAAACGCCATTTACCGAGAACCTATAAAGTCCCATAACTAAGTACTAAATTAAGATATACAACTATGATTTGGCACAGGAGATCGCAGTAGTAGTACGCATCTGTGGGCAACAAAGTTTGAAAAATCTAGTAAGTTTAATGTAGGTACTACTGTGATCAAATTGAAAGGTGAATTTTTAATTTATACTTCGCTTATACACGCCAAAATATTGATTAGTATTTGAGATACTTTCGTCTTCTTCTCATGCTCTAAAAGTGAATTCTTCGATTTTTACTTTGTCTGAATTTATTGAACCAAGAAGTGCGATAATGCACCATTTCATACTGCATTGGTTATTGATCATTTTCCACATATTTTCAACTAATATCGTGCCGGAATTTGTGATTTTGTGAATTTGCTGAATAGCCGTAAGCAAATTCACATAACCACCGGATACTGTTTTGACTCAATTGAGGATATAAAAGCTGAATGGATGAAGACTCTGATGGCCATCACGGGGGATTTTTCCAAGTGCTATGATGACTGGAAAATTCGTTGGAAGGAAATGAAATTGACTAAATTCACCTTTCAAACACAGTAGTATAGTATATGCAGTGTCACTCAGCGTGATTCTTCAGAAAGAAGCGTTCGATCTGGTAAAGGCATGAAATACGATAGATACACTGCTGAAAACGTTCCGAAATCGAAAACAAACATCTGAGGAGCATTTTCGCTCCATTTATTCAGACAGAAGAAAAACCAAGAATCTGCGGCCGACAAACAAAACGCGACAATTTCTGCGTGAGAACTTGTGAAGAATACCACAGAGTTTTAGTGTACATTCCTTTGATTTGAAGACACGTTTTCTAGAAAAGTATTGGATGGATTTCAACTTAGTTTACTGCTTACAGAAAAAGTATGTGATTTGAAAACCAAAGAAAGGGAAAATCTTATTGACTGCTTGATAGAAAGATTCAAAGGCCTTTTCCATAATGACAACGGCGGGCAACGTTTGAAGCTCAAAGGTGAACTTGATCACTGGCTGTGCCATTTCGGGCAGAAGCAAAAGTCAAAAGACAACAAGCCGACTACTGCATTGGAAAAGTTTTGAGAACTGCAGTGTAGACCTATACCCCATAACTCATATTCTGCAAATTTCCACGCTTGTTTTCGACACTTCGCCGCATGAAAATGTGGCTGAGGACGAACATGCTTCAAGATAAATTGATCGGTCTAACGTTGCTGCGCACACATTATGATATTGAAGTCACTACAGAAGAAGTTCTTGAAAAATTCTACACTGCAATAAAGTATGACACCCGTACGTCTACGATACATAATGTGCTTTTTTTCAATTTAGTAGGATTTGATATTAGTCGGTTTGAAATTTTTCCACCATTATATTAAATTATATAAAGACTACTATATTTAATCTTCATATTTTAAGTAAATGTTAATCAAAAAACTATTTCTGGATCCAACCCTGGTACATGTATATATAAAAATGTATATATAAAAATCCTCTGGTTGACGTTTAGAACCTTAAGATATCCCTGGCTTTTGTTTAGTTGCAAGAGTATAATATGTTCGGTTGCACCCGTACTTAGCTCTTTCTTACTTGTTATGCTTATATTTTTAGATGTTGTTTGTTGTTAGTTTTTATTACTATTATTTTTGTTATTTTGCTTTTGCGCCTGTGCTGTAAATATTTTTTTGTTGCTTTTTAGTGCTTTAGTATGTAATCGGTAGCAGAGTGGGCGTAACGCGCTCAGCTTAGTGAATTCGTTTCAATGCGTGCTTGTTTTAGCGCTCCTTTTTCATTTACTAATAATTTGTTGCGGTTAGAATATGGTTTCATTTAATTTTTTTTTTTTTGTTGTTGTGTTGTACTTACAACTTTATGTGTGTTTCTTAATAGCTATTAAAACCTTAATAGCTATTAAAACCATTCTTCCAATGCGTTATGATTCCAAAGTATATATGTTACATAATATTGTTTTACCTTAGGAACGTGGAAGTTATATACGGATCACCAGGCGATAAGGTCTGAAATTTATGATATGGAGCTGATGGTACATTTTTTACCAACTTTTTTCTCTGAGGTAAATTATTTCGAAACAAAATGAAAAATTTCGCAATAATAAAATATCGATATAAAAATCTACATGTACAATATTTTGCCTCACGAATTATGTTTTTTATACTCTCGCAACAAAGTTGCTAAAGAGAGTATTATAGTTTTGTTCACATAACGGTTGTTTGTAAGTCCTAAAACTAAAAGTGTCAGATATAGGGTTATATATACCAAAGTGAACAGGGTGACGAGTAGAGTTGAAATCCGGATGTCTGTCAGTCCGTCCGTCCGTCTGTCCGTCCGTCCGTGCAAGCTGTAACTTGAGTAAAAATTGAGATATCATGATGAAACTTGGCACACGTATTTCTTGGCTCCATAAGAAGGTTATGTTCGAAGATGGGCAAAATCGGCCCACTGCCACGCCCACAAAATGTCGGAAACCGAAAACCTATAAAATGTCATAACTAAGCCGTAAATAAAGATATTAAAATGAAATTAGGCACAAAGGATCGCACTAGGGAGGG
>NW_017537156.1:1699643-1711691 GCF_001853355.1 Bactrocera latifrons
TTATCATGCGAGAGTATAAAATGTTCGGTGACACCCGAACTTAGCCCTCCCTTACTTGTTTAATGTAAATTTTTGATGGAATGGTCCATACATACAAATCCATATGATATGCGTTCCTGAAAAGATATTATGCCGTTTTTAAAAACTTGACATGGTCTCAAAGAAAAGTAAATGTTGGAGATACGTTTGGGCGACCACTTTGCTCACTTTAAACATTCAAACTAATTTTCAAAAATTCTTTTTTTGGTTTCTCATTTTTAAATTAGTTAGTTGCTGTATATGGTGTATATGGTCTTGAAAAATTACTTGTTTCTATAGCTATCTCAGTTAAGTTAATCACAGGTGCACGTTTGTGTGTGTGTGACACACTGTGGGTGCTTTTGATACTGCGACGATTCGATTGTAAATAATTTTCTAACTGAACCTGAAATGTCAGAACAACTTTAGTTTTAACGAGTATTGTTGTTGTGATTACTTTTTAATAGCAATAATAACATCAAAGCGATCACTTACCTGGAATTTTGCTCCAGTTGACTTGTAATGCATACAGACACATATACATTTAGATGCAGTTAGTGTTTGAAAATTGCCGATTAGAAATATTAGAATTGCTAATTCGTGTTTTTATATCGACTGTTCTCACATTTTTAAATATAAGGCTGGTACAATATGCATTTTAAATTACGGAAATAATACTTTTAAGAGAGTATTCTGTTCTAGAAGCGTAAATTTCAGGTAATTTTTGAAGTGTCGTAAGCAAATACAATTAATATTTTTACTATTAATTTTTTTTATTTTTTATTTACAAAACGACGGGAAAAAATAAAAAAATAGCATCTGATAAAGTGGCGGTCTTAAAAAATTGGCACATGACCAAACTCACGACTTTAACCTTGACTAAGGAAAACTTGAAAAAAATGTTCACAAAGTGGCGACTGTCTAAAAAAACAAAATATGTACCAAGTTTGTTTATATTTTCGAATTTTTTAAAATATAGTGAAGAACCAATGTGGATGCCGGATCTACAAAATAACTATATCTCCGAAAATAATTTTTTCATTATTAAAAGAGCTAATTTATTTAATTTTAAAAGAAGTTACGGTCAAGAATACCGACAGTTTCTTTCGAACTGGGGTCATAAAAGCTTGCCATTTTTTTATCTTTCGAGTTTTAATCTGGTAAATAAGCTTTATTTACGAATTATTTTCGAAAATTGTATATGAAAATCTGAGGTTTAGAAGTTTTAGGCCCTTAAGGAATTGTATCCATTTGTGAGTTTCAAAAAATAGATTTTTACATATAGTTATGTCGACTGTACGTACTAGGGTGATTCAAAAAATTTTTTTTTTTCGTTTGGTACTCTGAAAAATAGGTTCCTAGACACCTCTAAGGAAGCCTCTCCAAGAATGAGTTCTTAATTGTAGCGGGAAGGTCCTCCTACTTACAATTTTCTATTTTTTCTTTTTATCATATAGAAAACTTTATATCTTGCTTCCAACTGCTTTAAAAAATATCCTGTTCCTTAGATTTTGTAGGAAATTGAATGCTGAAAGGACTGTTTGATTTTTTCGTAAACCCAACCGTTTAAAAGATATTAACAGTTAAAGTGAGATTATTTTTGGGAACATTTTTTATTTCTTACGAATTTCATAACTCAATGAACTAAATTATTATGAACGATGGGAAAGCTTCTCTATTTTCAAAAATGGTATACATGATTGCATTTTACGGTCAATAATGTGTAGGGAATTATATTTAAGATTCAACCAGTACACCACTGGAGCCAAAGAAAATCAATATTACTATATCAGTAGTAAAGGCGAAAAAGAAGAACTCGAGCTTCCCAAATTTCGCTACATCCAGTTCGAGGTAATCCCATTTAGATCGATAAGTCATCTCAAACGCCCAATTATTAGATGGTGTGAGAAATAATACAAATTTAGAGACCACTGGTGATGGTTTGTCCTTTTTATGCTGAGATCTATAATAAATTATACACATACATATGTATATATAATGAAAAATCTTAATATTTCTTAGTTTGAACACAGTCACTTCTGAAATTCGTTGAGTCCTATGATCGACAAGATATTTTTGCGTTTTATAATATTTATTAAAACAAATCAATCTAAATAATTCGTAATATTTCGAAAAGTATTTTTAGACACACATATACTCAACTCATATATGGACGTACATACATGCGCACACACACATTACCTTCTAAGGCCAACTCAACGCACTTTTCTTTAGAAAACGCCCACTTGCACGCAAATAGCTCACACATATGATATATATATATATATTTAGAGTATGTATATGTATATTCCGTCATGATTACATAACAATAGGGCTGCCACAGCTGTTCGCTGATTTATTCCATTCGTGGCGCGGCGTGCGCGACGGTCGCTCCCAACTGTCAATATCAATGCCATTTATGGGACGCATAGGCGACTTCCATTTCCATATGCATTTGGAATACTTATTTACATACATACACCTGAAACATATGTAAGTGTATGCAAGTGCCGATTAACTCGATTGACGGCCAACCGCTGACGGTGGTGCCAGTGCCAATGCCGGTTGTGGATTGTTGGTGAGACAGACGTGATTGTCATTTCCACTCTTGATGTTTTTGTGGCTAAAGTTGACTACTCGTTTGTCCATATATATGTATGCGCACGCCACATATACATATGTTTA
The DNA here is from genome assembly GCF_001853355.1 of Bactrocera latifrons. Classification (NCBI taxonomy): domain Eukaryota; kingdom Metazoa; phylum Arthropoda; class Insecta; order Diptera; family Tephritidae; genus Bactrocera; species Bactrocera latifrons. The sequence goes on from NW_017537156.1 coordinate 1,702,347, forward strand.
TGTAATGACCTTGATTTTAATGCCGTTGTTTTAATGCGTTTTAATGCGCACGCGTACCGTAGTTGGTCGAATAAAGCATCAATGGACTTGTTTATTTGCTCGTATTACCTTACAGATCGTAAATTAGTAGGCCGAATGAATGAGCGTAGATCTGGGTATACATGTACATATGTATATCTACTTGAAATTTTCTGTCGTATCTGATTGACTTATGGTTATCTAAAAGCGCCCACCGCCTTGTTGCTAACAAGCATACTCGCATTACTCACTTATTCATGAATGAAAATAATTCCACTAGAAAGATCGAAATAAAACAAAAAAAAGCGTGTTTGGGCTACACAAGCAGTTCAAACACCTCCCAGTGCATTAATAATTCATTAGGCTAATGAGCTTAATAATGAAACAACTAATGCCAAATATACTTGCAATTGAATGTACTTTTGTGCTGGAATGTGATTGTGGAATACCAAATTAAACAAATGTTTTATTATTCTATTACTTTATAAGGAAAGAATAAGTTCGGGTGAAACCGAACATTTTATACTCTTGCAACTGGTAAGAATCAAAGCCAGGCAAATACCTTAAGATGTAGCACGTCAACCAGAGATTCGGAATCCAAGTAATTTTAACATACATATACTAGACACAAAGACACACTGTTCTGTGTAAAACAAGTTTTTAATTTTCATTGAGATATCCACCCGGAAATTCGTAAAACCTTTATATTAGCTATATGGAATCTCAGGGAAGTATTGACCTAATTCTACCCATTTTTGATACACGCAGTTATTATTGTCAGGAGAGAATTCTCTCTATATTTCCATTATATATCCCCTACATTGGGCTTGGTTGGATTTGGGCATTTTTGGTCATAAGGTCGCATAGCTTAAAGGAATTATTATGACAAAGTGGTATCCCTTTATTTCAATTGGCTCGTAGTTTGTGTACTGGAAAGTGAAAGAATCAAGTAGAATTTAAAATTGTGATATATAAGAAGAAGTGAAGTCGTGGGTTTAGTCCAATTTCTCTCATTTATGACATAAGAATTTGAGAATAATACCAAAGTTAGTCGAAGTCGATCGGTCGGGTTACGTGATATGTGATTTCACTAAAATTTTTTACCAATCCTACAATTTTTAAATCGGCTCCCATATAGCGCTCTAATACCATATATACCCCCGAAGTGGGGGGAAATAACGAAATTAATGCCATCAGACTTCATCATAAAATTTATGGTTATAATGAGTAAAACCACAATTTCCAAAAGAAAGAAAAAAATATTGCATACATACCATACACCTGTACATACATATGTAAATACATATAAATGCAGACCGATGTGAGGCTGATATTTTCTTGTCATTCGGAGTTTTTTCTTCACTTCAGAAAACAACGATTAGTCGGAATAGCGGAGAGTTCAAAAACCCATTAACAAAAAAGGCAACATTAATAAATAAAAAAATTAAATAAAATAAAAAATATAACAAATATAAATTCCAGAAATTATAAAAATGACAAAAATTCAAAAATCAATAAAAAAAACTTGCAGGAAATAAGAGAAATAACTTTGATTTGTGTCTGACAATAAGTGTGAAGAATCGATGGAAATCAATTGGGTGTTTATGTAAATGGGCAAACGAAAGACAAGCAGGAATTTCTGTATTTATTCGTGTTTCACATTTTTCTTATACACACATACATAGTATGTTTTATGTATCTTTGTATGCATATAGATTACTCTTTATATGGCTTTGGTCACGGTTGTGTATGTGTGGTTACCGAACAACTGTTAATACAAAAATAATTATGAAAAAAAAGTATTTTTGTGTGAATCTATAAATGGTCTCCAAAGCTCTCCATTATTCTTTATGTCATTAAGGTTGTTTTTTATGCATGGCATAATATCTATTCTTCTGTATTCTCTTGTATCTCTCGTTATTGATTATTATTTATAATTTTTAGTGTTACTTATGTACTTCAGTTTTAGCTTCTTTATTTACAATATCATTAAATGGGTAACATTAGGATGTGCATTCTTTTATTAAAAATTAGCTTTACCAACACTTACTAAAATAACTGTTTACTGTTCTCATATCTACTTAATATAGGTATCTTCGAATTTGACTATTATTAAAGACTTTTTTGTCGTGTGGCGAAGAAAGTGTCTGTCGGTGAGAAGGATTTTTCCGCTCAAAATTATCTCAAATCCAAAAACCAAAAAAGGATTTTTGTTACTATAAAATAATAAGAGCAAAAATTACAGGTCTGGCCCAAATTTTGATTTTTGTCAAAATGGCAGCTTCCCAAAAAAATTTTGTTTTTGTTTTGTTTCATTGTTAGATTCCACTGACTGGCCGTTACGCCATACATAGTTCTGCAGGTGCCATTAATAATATGACCTGAGGATTCAGTCGTGCCGCTTGTCAACGCTTTTTGTGAAGAGTAATAGAGACTTCTTGTCTAAATCTGTTACTCAATCCAGCACTTGAAGGGCGAAACCCCTAGCTATCTAAGCCGAGTTATAAATAAGGTCAGACATAAGTAGAAGGGATAAAAGTCCATTGCACTTTTTACATCCATCATCGTTAAGGACACCCATAGATCACGCACGCAATGCCAGTAAATTGTGACCTCGGCCAACAACTGCCTTGCAATCCTTTCGATACCGTGTGAGTAAAAAAGTTTGTTTGATTTTTTTCTGATCTCTTGCATATGAGTTTGGCGATGCAGACCCCTAAGGCATTACATCTCACAATGATTCGTCTGTCAGACCTTTCGAAAATTTCATTGTATATTTATAATCTAATCAGCTACTTCATTCCCCAGAACGCCCTTGTGGCCTGGAACACAATATATGCAGCATTTTATCCTTAATAATTACTTCCTTCCTACCTGTAATGGTGGCTCATTGCGATATGAGATAATAGCCGCTTGGCTATCGACGTATAGTATAGATATCCTTTATGTCGTTTCCTGCTTTATTAGCTACCTCAGCAGCAGTTTTCCTGACCGCAAAGTCTTCTGCCTGGAAGATATTGTAGTATTCCGACAGATTGAAAGCTTTTCTGAGATCTAGCTCCGCATAATAGAACTCGGAGTCCACTCCATCAGCACTTTTTGGTCCATCCGTTAGAGGAAGCGTTCGGATATGTGATATATAGTATTTTATCCACATACCCTCTGTCTATCGAGCTATATTCGAAGTTTCTTGCAGAAAATTCACTAAGCGCCTACAATCTTGCAGTTGATCTCGTTCCCGAGCTTTCCACAGCAATGTCAATTGGTAGGAGGTGGAACAGCCTTTCAAGTCAAGCCGTTGTAGTGAATATTAGTGCTCTAGTTATTCATATAGCAGCGATACGCTTTCTTCGCTTCAATGGTTTCCAGTATGAGATCTTACCGGCAGCGGTCCACTACACCAAAGCGCCGTAAAGTAGGTGATAGACTTCATGTTGAGTAGTTGGTAGACATTGTTAACCCAGCATCTTCTCTCTTTAGTAGTTAATTCTGCCCCGTTGAGCCACGGTGATTTCCAGGACAAGATCGTGTACCTCCTTGTAAATAATCACTTATCGGACCGCCCTAATTTATACACCGCCGTGTTGGTTTAACTGTGTAAAAAGAAACTGTATAAATCAGCTCCTAATGACAGCGGCCAATAATTTTTCATTATCGCAACATAACAGGTTACTACTTTCTATTTCTAAAACAAATAAATCAGGCAACCGAAGTATTTAGTTCACATTATTCCCTAAATCGTTGTTTTCGGAAAATAATCTCAGTGGAGCATTAGCGAGCATTTAAAATGGCATTTCTTAAAATTTTCAAGTTTCAACAGTTTCCCAAAAACTTACCTTTCCCGACTTTTTTCTCTTTTTTTCAATTTCGCTGCCATTGATCCAATTATAGATAGAATTACGAATCTATACACAATACTTTTCGACGCTCAACGTAAGCCAAACAGTGCAAACAATTAAATTGTCGACCCCTTAAGGCAACGAGCAAGGCAGTCGGGCGACGTGCTGTCAGGTTTGGTGGCTACCAGCAGGCGTGTGTGGGCCGCTGCAGCAATTTCAAGAATCTGAAGCTTTGATTGAGTTCAAAGCTGGTTATTTGGACTTAGCCTTTAAGGGAAAATCAAACATCAGATAAAACAAACTTAGTCGCACACATTCAAGTACAGCGACAAGTCAAACCACTACGCTGAATAAAGCTTCGGCGACAAGTCGACAAGTGACGACGCCTTTTTTGTAGCGTGCTTGTTGACATTTTCAGTGATTGTGTTGCTGTTGTTTTTTTTTTGTCTTCAATTTTGGTGTTTGTTTGTGATCAAATTTAATTTTCTGTTCTTTAGCGCGATTTTTTGTTGTTGTAAATTTTCGGGTTTTTAATTTATTTAATTTTTTATACCCCAGACAGGGTATCTTAAGCTTGCCACGAAGCGTGTAACGCCAAGTTGGAAATGTACATAACTTTATAAGATTAGCATGCCGAGTCGATTTAGTCTTGAACGTCTTTCTCTGTTTGTATATATGTTAGATATTAAAAATTTGCATATGTTCTCTTCTTCCCAAGAAGTAGCTCACTTCTATCTTCTATCTTCATATAATTATGCATGGACTATTGTCCGAGATAGCGCTACACTACAAAATTTCCAGTTTGGGCAACGGTAGGCCCAAAATATATGCTGTTTCGACGGGCCGAACAAAAGGGAGGAGGCTATAAGGTGAGTAGTGCATGCAAAGAAGTGACTATTGCCATGCGGGGACTCATTACACGCTGGATATATATGTATTTGATATGTCAGACTCTATTCTGGATAAGTAGGAGTTTGACCTGCTACACTATCCAGAACGAAGCTGCCCTGGGTTCACGCTCGATTCTCGCGGCAATTCGACCTCTTAGTCTGCAATGGGTGGTGATTTTGCTCCAATTACGACATTCAGTGAGAGAGAGTCGGAAAGGCTACAGTGTGAATGGCGGTCTTGCGCCCGAAGACTGGTCGACGTATTGTTTTATGTCGTCGACGTAGTTGAGAAAGGATCTTGTGATGCTCCTAGAAGGCGGTACCGCTTCAAGCAGGTGGTTGCAGGGATGATGTCTACGAAAGGAGTTAATTATGCTCCTTAACTGGGAGCATATGAATCTCAATGGGAGACATCAAAACCATATTGGTGCGGCGTAGTAAAGGTCCTAAGGCCAGCCGATTGCATTGTAAATTGCTAACAACGTTTCTTTGTCCTTTTCTGAGATGCAGTCGGCTAGCGACTTCAGGAATTTGTTGCGGCTCGCGATCGTGTGAAGAGTGAAGGAGCACAGGCTGTCGAAAGTCAAACCTAAAATCTTACGGTTATTGAGAGCCGAAATCTTAACGCCATCTACAACAATATTAAGGTTAAGTTTGTACTCCTTCGCCCTGTTTGTAACAATGTTCGCTGTGGATTTAGTGGGGGAGAGTATTAGGTTCCGCGCCGCGAGATAACGAGAAAGGCGGGAGAAATAGCCTTGCACGTCAAGATAAAGATCGTTGTATACCCTTTACGATATAAGAAGTCACAACTGCGAAGTCTATTACAGCTTCGGCACACCCGGAGTTGACGTTTTTTCTTTAAATTTTTATTTTTAACAAAATCAATCGATGGCCACTCGCGGCTTAGAAAATCTTTATGTGTTTTACAAACGCTTTGTGCGCTTTCAAAAGCCACTTGTGTTGAACGCCTCGTGTTGTTTGCATTTTTATGGCTATTGTTTTTTGTCGTCTTGACCAAATGCGTGTGCGCACGCAATGCAAACATAACCACACACACACACATACTTAGTCAAATATATGTTTCTACAAATGCTTGAGATTAATGGGTCAATGCTGATCTCGCGACGCCACTAACAACCGACTGACTACTAAAAACTCTTTTCCACGCATAACACTCGTACGCACAAATACTCTTAAGTACAAGTACTTACATACCTAACTATATGATTGTTTGTGCTTCATTTTCGCGCATCCGCGCATGCGTATTTAGTTGATGGCTCTGCGTGTACCTTTTAAGTTGGCAGGTGGGAGTGTCTTATGGCATTCCGCATTGTTGATTTTTAAAACTGAAACTTAAAAGATGTTGTTTTGTTTTAGTTGTTGTTGTTGCTTGACAGCGTTCAAAACACACACAGTTACGTCAGTTTGTGCGCATCAATGAATTGGCAAAATAAATTTAGTTGAAGGTAATTTGTAGCGAATACTCACCTACATACCCACATAACTGCTTAGGTCGTCTGTGGCACGATTGGCGCTAGGCGTTTGTTTAACTGTATGAAAACATATAACGGTACATTGTTAAGTCATTGTACAAAACGTGTTTTAGACACTCAATTAGTCTATAGAAATTTGCATACTCATCAACAATTGCGCACGATTATGTAGGTAGGTATTTAGTAGTATTGTAAAAATATCCAGGGAATGTTTGCAACAGTTATTCATGGAATTTCAAATCGACTAAAAAATTTGCCTGAAAACCACATTATTTATACTGAAGTTTGGCATTTTCTGACCACATTTTAACAGCTGTTAAAATTACCCAAACACTGTAAATCGCCTACGAATAACTGAGAGGTCTTTCATATTAAAAATAGCTATTTATCAAAAATTATGAATGGTTCAAGTGATAAAGAAAATCCAATGCAAAAACTGTTGATAAAATTAAAAACATGGGTGGCAACTTTATGAAAAAGTTTAGAGTATTCGCTAATTAAATCGATTATATAAATCAATTTTATGAATTAAAGAAACCGATGAAGACGGTTATGGAATAGATTGCATCCTTTAAAAAAAAATGTATCTTTATGCTTTCTTCAAAAAACGTGTAAAACTTTCAATTAGATGATAATCTTAAAATTTTGTTTTGGTTTAATTGTTAAATTGTACTAAACTATTCAGTACAGTTAGACGGGTGGCGCACATCAGCATGAGGTTCACTCCAACCCTGGCACTTAACGTCATCCTTCACATTTGACCATGGGCATCGTCGGAAGGTGTATGTCTGCGAAAGTTACCATCAGAATCGGAGAGTCTGGGTACCTGAAAGAACACTTGGAAATTATCACTCACTTTCACTTTATACCAGATCATGATCCAAGTCGCTAAACGGAACTCTGAAGATTCCTTTTCTACCCACATGCCGGCGAGGAAGCCGTTGTTGGAGAGGGGTAATGAGCTTCTTCACGGATGGGTCAAAGCTTCGGGGGAAGGTTGATGGAGGGGTCTACTGTTGTTAGCTCTCTATCAACTCCACTGACTTTCTGGCTATTGCAGTGTCTTCCAGACCGAGGTTGCAGCCATTAAAGTAGCAGTAGATTTACTACGACGGAGTGCAGCCTATTTCAGAGAAGTGACAATCCACCCAGATAGCAGAGCGCCGATACTAGCCTTGAACTAAATAACAGTGTGTACAGGGCTAGTCCAAGAGTGCCTAACCTCGCTATCAATAGCATCGAATGTCTTTGTGATAAAACTGGTATGGTTGCTGGGCTACAGCGGAATCGCAGGAAACTGTAAAGCTAATAAGCTAGCAAGGAAAGGCACCCTAGACCCGCTATCGGCAGAATTGGAGGGGATCAATGCTCTCTAATCTTTTTGTGTTCTACTACTAAAAGCCTCGCAAAAGCCTTTTGGCCAAAGTTCGATGACAAAAGATCTAGTGATCTCTTTGCCATCAGTAAGAGTAGTCTCTCCCTCGTTGTGGGGCTTCCACTAAGTAAGGCCCGGAATCTTACCAGGCGCCTTCTGCAGAAGCTATATGGAAGAAGACGAGGGGGAAACAATTCAATATTTTCTTTTGTCACGTGTTTGTGAGATCAAGACTTAAACACTTGGGTACGCATACTTTCGGACATCGAGCTGGCGGGAATGGGAATTAAAAAACGCCTGTCCAAATTTGTATTGGCTACTAATAGTGTGCTAAAATTTACTAAATCGATTCAGTAGTTTAGGAGACAAACATATATATTTTTTATTTATTGATATATTGAGTTGATCAGAACTTACGATACAGCATTTCGTGCTATTTTAAATCATATTTTTAGCGGACATTAATATAAATAATATATAAGTTTGCTTATGTAAATAAAAGGGGCTCTTTAAATAATTTCACTCCACTCCGGGTGGAGAAAAGTAGAAACGGATAAGGAAATATGAAAATTAATAACAAGTTTTCTCGGAAATCAGATTGCTCTTTTTCATTTCTTATTTGAAGTGGGAGTTATCGGTTTTATTCGTACTGGTGCTTCAAAATAATGAAATGAAATTTGTTAAGTAAACATTTTTTGAATTGTGCGTTTGCTGTTGACAAGTTGACTTCGCAAAAGCTAAAAGAAAACATATTGATGGCTAAACAGAACTAAATTTCCATTCCACCTACTGATTTAAATGATATTAAGTTTTGACTCACCTTGTATTTTTTATTTTTTGTTTTGTATATTAGATTACTCACACAATGTAAATGTGTATCATAACAAACGACAAGTATTTCCGTTTATTTCCACTTCAACTAACGTTTAATAACTTCTTGGAAACTAATTCTCCTTAGAGTCATCAAAAACAACAACATTCATAAACCAGCAGTATGAAATAAAACAACAAAGAAATAAGTGCATTGTAAGCTAATGAAAGCACAAAAGTTTAACGCCAAATCGATAAGCTTCAAAAGATCATTTGTGTATGTGTGCTAATTATACATCTTGTAATGAAGTGCCTAAAAATATGCAGCACTTGAAGCAAAACAAATGATCGTGTATAAAATTGAATTAAAAATACGGCCAAAGAAAATTATTAGTGCAACAAAATTATTTCGTGTTGTGTTGTGAGTTAAACACAATGAACAGCAACGATAAATCGAAAATCAACAGCATTTTGAAAACAACAAAGTTTGGAGACGAAGATGTTGCAAACAAGCAATTGTTGAAGAAACCTAGAAGGGATAGCGACACGGATAAAGCAATGGTGAGTAGGCACTTTTTACATTTTGTATGCAATTTTGATATACCCTATTACTAACAAATATTGAGGATTGCTGTGTTTATATTTCTTGAAAGAAATGCTTTTTTAAGAAATAAAAATTGACAAATATATATTTGTAAAGATAGTTTTTTTTTAATTTGTTTGTTTTATACTTCTACAGTTTACATTTTTTTTAGTGTAATAAACATTATTTAATTTATTTGGTAGTTCATACTTTTCTACAAACAATTTTAATGAATTTCAAAAAATATTAATTCTCTAAATCTTAAAATGAAATAAAAGAAATTATTTTTTAAGAAATAAAGAGTAAAAATTAAACATATTTGTTTTATGTACGT
>NW_017537156.1:1712441-1720440 GCF_001853355.1 Bactrocera latifrons
TTTATTTTATTTTTTATTTTTTTTTTTTGATTCGTTTGTAACAGTTTCTTTAATAAACTCCTAAATATGCGCTTTCTAAACCTCGATTCAAAAATGCTATCATCTGCCGCAAAATTGTAAAATTTTTTTTTTATCAAAATATCTACGACAATTAATACTGACCGACAGTTTTTTTAATTATTGTGAGATCACCTGTCGCTAACGGTTGGTCAATATCGCCAAGCTGCGTGTATTTTGCGCTAATTGCTGTGGCGCATTGTTGCAATTCAGCGCCCGCGCGTCTCTCTGAACTAATTTGCAGCCTTCATACATACATACATACTACATAGCACATAGATGTAGTTATTCAAATGTGAAAAACGCCCATCGCTTAGTTCACCCAGTTCAGTATGATCTTGCTCGGCTAGGCTGAGAGCTTAGCTCAGTTTGGACCGACGCGAAGTGAACTTGAAACGTAATAATACACGCTAAGTGCATACATAGTGTCTTTACATATGTACATACTAAAATATACTTAATAGAGAACAAATTTCAGTACATACATACATACATAAGTATGGAATAACTCTAAAAACCGGATAAAGCTGAAAAACAAATTAATAAATGTATTCTATAACTGATTACGTACTCATATGCTCATGAGCAACACAACAATAACTAACAGCAGTGCTGCTGGCGTGTGCGGTAAGAAGTGCTACCAAAGAATTCTAGCAACAACAATTTAAAACATGCGCGGAGGAAAATGAGGCGGTGGCATAAACAGTTAACGAGCGTGCTTTGGAAATCAAATCATCCGCGAAATTTTATGCTAAAAATATCAGAACTCGCTATGCGATGATGTGAAAAATAACTTTTATGGACACGAAAGCAAAAACAACTTGACTGTAATAATAGCTTAACATTGTCATAAAAAACAGCAAAAATTGTATAGTTTTATAAAGTGCTAGTTTTTGTTCGTCGAAGTTGTAGGTGTTTGGCTACAGTGGAGCCTAAAAATAAGAATTTTATTTTGGTTAACTTTAAGGAACTTTCTGTGATATTAAAAATATATATATATATTTGTGTCAAATTAGAGGCTTATTTGATATTTCTATGCGTTGGTTTTAGAGTTCGGAAATGATTGGAGCCTCTAAATTTAGTCCAATTTGTGTGTCTCAGCATTTAAATTGCACTCAACTTCTTTCAACTTTTATTTCTAAAAAAACATTCACTATTGAGTAGTGTATAGCACACTTTATTTATTATTTAATCTTTGCTTAAAAAGGACCCGAATTTGTAAAAATGTTTACTTAACACTTATTTGCTTACATTTTGACTTTTTTGTAGTAAATATTATGACAACAGTGGGATATTTGTAATTTTCCGCGTTGTAATTTCTGGAAACATCTTTTTCTGAAACCAAAATTTGTATCCTTTATGTTAATGATGGTTCAGGTCAACAGATTTATACATACTTTTGGTGAAGTAACGTGTGCAACTTGTTGAAAAATTACCGCACGATATCAAAAATATTTTTAGTTTTTCCTTTCGGTTTTAAGTCGTCTTAACTATTTATGTTTTTCCAAGGCTTCAAAACTAAGGAATGTTACATTATGTTTTCTAAAACTTCGATGTCTGCAACATCTTGAACCGCAACGTCGCTGATGTTTCCATATTTTTTGTTTTGAGCTCCCGAACCTCAGTTTCTGTGTACCATATTAGGAGAATTCGTGAATGTGTTAGCAGTTCGAGGCCAAAATTAAAATTTGTGTTCATTAAACTTGATCCTTTGATCGATCGACTGTGAGTGGCATCCACTTTGTACAGAGCTTTCGCAGTTCCAAATATTTTGGTTTCTTAGGTTAGAAAAACTTTTTTTCAATAATTTTTTCCTCATATAAAAAATTAAAAATTTTAGCAGATTTTTTTATTGTTACAAACATACACTATAAACAAAAAAATTCAGAAACTTTTGGAAAAAGATATTTTAAACTCGACCATTGCAACGACTGGTGACCCCTCGAAAAAATTGAGCCCGCGTTGGCAGGATAATTACATATAGTGTCATCTAAAGTGCAAAAATTCGTGTTTTAGTTAAAACCTTAACTTAGACATTTTTACAAAAAAAAAAAAGGTTAGTGAGGATTTCGCTTTTTTTTCAAATAATGTGTAATGTAATGTGTAAAATTTCATGAAAATCAATTGAGTAGTTCTCCAGAAATCTTGTCAACCGACTTTCAAAAACACTGTTTCGAGAAAAACGCGTTTAAAGACGACGCTATTAGTCTAGCTAGCCTCGAGTTCTCAAGGCTATATCTCCGAAACTATTACGCAGATCAACTTGCAAATTGAAATCAGTATTCTAAAGGTGTTGTAGAATTTGGTAAAACAATAAAAAAATATTTAGTGCCTTAACTATTTCTATATAGCTATGTAATTCTAGCCACTCTAGTTTGATATAAACAATCATCAAGTCGAAATAAGGTTACCCAACACGTATATATTTTATGTATATAGATCTTAATATTGATTTTGAATATCAACTATTTCATTACCCGAACTAAATACTTTGTTCGGACATTGTAAGCTAGACGATAATTTTTAAATACAAAGTTCTTTTTACAAGATCTTGATTGTGAGATCGGTTTGTAATACGATAACCATATGCAAAGGTGTATGTATGGTTTCGGCAAATGCGCAGCTTGTTTGGAAGAAATGGTTGTGTACAAATTTCAAAGCGATCCTCAAAAACTGAGAGATTAGTTCTCTTCTATAGTTACAGACAAATGGGCAGACGGATATGAATGCTAAATCATCTCAGCTCGTCACGCTTATCATTTTTTAGTATATTTTAAAGGTAGAAACTATATATACTATTTTCTGGTTGTTTTCAATTTCAAACTATATTCATCTGGATTTTTTTCACTTCTATAGAATTTTTATTTTATTTCTGTATGTTCTCATTTCTCTCGTTTTCTCTTTTTTATTGAATTTCGTTGAAATCATATCTTTCTCGTTCTATTAAATTTATAGTGGCCATAGAAGTACACTAAGATCCCACCATAACATTCGGCAAAGCGCAAAAATATTAAACAAAAAAAATTTCTATTCGAGTTGTATATTGCGCACACAAACCCACTGTTATGCAATAAGCCCATTTCATTGCTGTTGTGTTCGTAAATGGTGCCGGCAGCTAATCGGCTAATAATATTCTAAAATGTTGTGTAAAACGCGCACCCAATGAAGAAGCAAGGGAGAGAAGCTTTTAGCTTAATGATAATAAACACCAGCAAATAATACACAACTGGCTAAACAATTACTATGATTGCTAAAAAAGAGTTAAAAGCAAAATAAACACATATAAACATACACTGGTGAGAGACGGCGAAGCAAAGCAAAACAAAAACGGCGAAAGCTCCACCACATGGATTGATAACAGGTGAATAGCTGAACGCACACACATACAATCACATGTAGAAAAATGAGTACAGCTTTTGAGAAAATGCCAAAGAGGGGCTAGTGGGAGGTAGTTGAACGCTTAAGGCAAAGAAAATGCAAAGCTTTTTTCCCAAAGCACGCGCTTGCTGAGAGCGCATGAGCGGGAGAGTGAAAACGCGCGAGCACCACAAACCGTTAGCGCCACTTGGGAGTTGTTGCTAATTGTACACTTTGTTGGCAAAATTGAAGTTTGTTGCTAAAGTTTTTTGTTTGGCACCGCCGCTGAGCGCCGCCTGACTATGTTGCACTGGCGCGCTGCACTGTGCCATGCGCTCCGCTAGACACTTTGGGGTGTTGCTGCTGTGCTGAGCTTGTTGTGGTGTACAAATCGTAGCAGATTGTTGAGGTACGCGCGCGCAAAACGCGCAAAGTCGCAACCAAATCGCACTTGTGTACGTTTTTCACAAATCATTTTCCATTACGACGCGCCTCGAAATAGCCGCGGACGCGCGCATCATCGCCACCCGAATTGCTTACCTGCAATATTCCATATTCATTCACGTACGGCTAGAGAAAATCGTCAATTAACGACGGACAGCGGAAGCCACGGTGTTCTTTTTTCGTTGTTGCTGGCGGGCGTATAATCGCTTTGGGGTGGTGTATGGCGTAAAATGTAAGAATTGTGAATCAGTTGGTCACACAACGACGCGCGTGCAAGTTGTCAACGCGTACACACAAATGAGCACATACAACGGGACAAATATTTGACTTTGTCTATTTGATTTGGCGTTACCAAACTGCTGGATAACATTTTACTTTTCAGTTTCGATTTCATTCTTGTTTAGTTGGGCGTATAAAGTTTGTAAAAAGTGAGCAAAAAGTTGCCTGTTCTTGGTGTCAGTGCAGATGTGTGCGTTTGACTGCAAGTAGTTGCAAGTTTTTTGTATTTGCCTATCAATTGACAGAGCAGTGTTGTAGTTTTGTGCACATGTAACGGTTGTTAGATGGAATGTTTTTTAATTGTGTGTTGTGTGCTAATTAATTTCATGCCGCTACTGAAAGCTGGGAACCAAGTACTGAATTTTAATTTAAAATGGCTAATATGAATAATAATAAAATGAATCAATGACAATTTTAATTGATTGAAAAATAATTATAATAATAAATAATTTATAGTAATAATTATAATTAAAGTGACAAGTAAGATTTATCAATATTTAAAAAGATAATTCTGGACATTTTGAGGTTATGTATAGGCATGAGTACACAAGTAGCTGTGAATTTCTAAATTTGATTATTGGACATAAAAAATGAATATCAGCTCTTTCTAAGACTACCAAAAAGAATGGTAGTTATATAATATGTTATAGTGATGCGATATGAAAAATATGTTCACATATTGTAACAATTTTAGAAAAAAATATTTTAACCTCGGCCATTATGATTTTTTGAAATTCATAAACCCATCTTACCTCTTAAAATACCTTGTTAAATAAAATTCAACGCCTTATGTTTGATCGGTCAATTTGTATGGTAATTATATGCCTTAGTTTTCTCATCTTAATCATTTATATTTATATATACTATATATCACTTATTATAATAATAATTTTATTTATGCCGAATTTCGTGAAGACACCTTGTGAAACAAAAAATTTTTTCATACATGGACTTGATTTTGATCGTTTAGTTTGTATGGCAGCTATATGGAATAGCTGGCCGATTTGAACCATAACTTCGAGGATTAAGACAATTTCTTTAATAGTAACCTACGTCAAATTTCGTTAAGACACCTTGTCAAATAGCAGAGTTTCACATACAACATACTTGAATTTTATCTGTCAGTTTGTGAGAGCTATGTGTTTTAAGTATCAGATATAGGCGGTTCCGACAACACAGCAGTTTCTGGTATGGAAAGAACGTGTGCGAAATTTCAGATCGATATCTCGAAAACTTATCATTTCTAAAGAGTGTTCAAAAAGTTACGCAATATAGGAATAACACACAGGGTGTCCTAAAAATATTTTTCTGTAATTAACTGCCGCCATTTATGTAGTAAAACTTTGACAATCCTAAAAAAAAAAAAAATAGACAGCTGACAGTTTAGTCTTGGTAAAAATGGAGAGTCACTCAATAGAACAACATGCCTTCATTATTGAACAATATGTATTTAAAAAAATAATAAAAGCTTCGCCGACGCAGTTCTAAAATTTCATACAAAATATGCTCGAAATATTGTTTTAACTTCGTCATATGAAGATTAATTGATATAGCGACGTTCCCTTATGGGTATTACAAACTTCGTCACAAACTTACTATAACTTGTTCAGTGTATTAAAATAGTGATTTGTTAACTGTTTTATAATTCCATCCAATTTTTACCACATAACACCTATCTAAAACACGAATCATGTTTAAGCGCTATAAATAAATTAAATTTAATGTTAAAGCTTTTAATTATTTACGTTTGTATGACTTTTTTATACACCCTTCAATGAACAATACTGCTTAGAAGTCATGGGTTCCTATACAATTTCCTCTAAAATCAGAATTTAACATGCACAGCTGCTCAAATTATAGATATGAAACGATAGCATAAAGCTGGTTAAGCAAGTTTTCAACATTTTTGTCAATAAACCCTAACCAATTACCTTTTATTAGACCATATTTTAGAGTCTTTGACGTTAAATGCACTAGTTTTCTTAATTTATACCCTGTAACCTGCAAGGTTGCTTTCTTGTTCACGTATTCTAATCTCAATCCAAAAAGTTATTTCTAATAACAAATCAGATCGACCAATCACACGATATTTTGCATATATAAATATCCAATTAGCCTCACATTAATTGAGTTATTATAATTGTATTTACTTTTTGCTATTATCTTAGGAAATCGATACGTGATATAAGGTCTTGCATGAATGGCAATGTAGAGTTTTCAAGGAGTGTAATAACCAGAAGTTGTTCAATTTTTTTTGAACTCCTTATCAGCATAAGTTCTTTGGTATTGTTTATTTTTATTGTTTGATTTAAAAATATTTATGAATATGTATTTGTTGAGGAAATTTATGTAAAACTTTCAAAACAAGATGGTGCGCAACTTATTTAGGTTAGCTTCGGTTAGTCTGGAAGATCAATAAGCCACACATAGACCACTTTTGGTCCTTCGGGATACCAAGTGGGGTTCAGTTACTGAGTCCACGGAGAGTAGTCATATTTAGGATGCCTGCAGTTGACGCGAAGGCTACCGAAGTCATGTATAAAACGGATTATATTTATAGACCTTAAAAGTGAAAAGCATAAAGTCTCAGATCGAAATGTAACTTTTATTAATTCGCTTGAGTTCTGCAGATGAGGGTTTTGAACTGATATCTCTTAGTAATAACAGAGTTTTTATATTTGTCGAACTTACCACATATTTTATTTTAGCCTAGCGGCTTTCATAGACAAGTTTAGTACTTCTAGAATAGTTGTCGTCTTCTAAAAATTTTAAATCACAACCTAACATATTTAAAATGCTTTCTTCATTCAACTGTTCTGAAACTTAGGTGCTCGGATATGCTCGGGATTTGACGCTACTTTGCACAACCATGCTAATTCGAAGTATTTGGAGATAAGTGATCAAATATATTTGATTAAAATTTAATTCGAATTTTTTTGAGATTTCTCTGACTTCCTACTCTTGTTACAAAAAAATTGTTGTTGGATTATTTATAAAAATGAATTTACGCAATTACAATTCTCATCGCTATGTTTTTGATCCGTTATAACTTATAACTTTTCGAGACTATATGAAATTCCTAAATATCTATGAGAAATAGCGCAAGCGAAAGAATGACTTATTAAAACCTTCCGAAATGTACTAATTCAAGACATATTAGTATATAAAAAATCAAAAAACAATTAAAAATAAATAAAATAAAAAAATTTCACACGCACTAAGGCATAAAAAAATTAATTCAAAACTTTGCACCCGTTTTAGAGCAAAAATTAAAAACAAAAGAAAGACCCAAATAAACATTTATTAAGTTCAAAACTACAAACATTGTAAACCCCGCTCGCTGCAATAAAAAATTTATATGTATAACTAAGTAACAACATAATTATAAACATAAAGCAACTAAACATAAAAACAACAATTAACTAAAAGTAATACTACAATTTGTTTATAAAAAAAATGTTCAGTGAAATAAAAAGTGAAATTACACCTTTTTAAGCGCCAACTGCGAACTGCGACCATTATCGTCATTATCATCAGCATATCGGCAGCAATTTCAGCGACATTGACATTGCTGACATTGCCGACTTTAACTATATGTAGTTTGGGGCAAAAAAATCAATAACAAAGCAACAATTGCAGCAATTAGTTGACACAATAGTGGCGTCCAAGCGCGCGACGGCGAAATAAAAAAAATAAATTTCTATGCATATCCGCAGTATTGAGTCGCTAACGCTATTGTTGTTCTTATTATAAAATAGTAAACGAGTTAAGTTAGTTGCACTTTAGAACCGCAATTTGTGCTGGAAAAAAATCATTAATTTCTTCAACAAAAATAATTACAAATTGAAATATTTTGCATGTA